>NC_087222.1:30806790-30826333 GCF_015104395.2 Macrobrachium nipponense
ATAGTTATTGAACTGCTGGTAATAATTTTAAGGATGCTGTTTTAACATGTTTAGTAACAGGTGGTTAAAGGAACCGATAGTTAAGGAAATGTTTGTAAGTGCTTGCTTATTTCTTCACGAAGGAAACAACTTAGTTTATAAACTAAACCCTTCAAAGATGTTGCTCAGAGAATTTTATTTAACAGTTGCTGCCATTGATAAAAGTGCAACGTTATATATATATTTACGAGAGAAGGGTATCCTAGTCCTACAAAGTTCATTAGGCATGTGAGCAAATGGATGGTCCCATGAGACTAGGAAAAGCAAAAAAATCTCGTGGACAAGATAGAATGGTTCGGAGATGCAAACGAAAAGGATGCCAGGTAACCAAATCTACCAGAACTGGGAACAAGTTTTTCATATACACAGATCTGAATAGCAATTTTATAAATAGTTCCCTCTCGCTGCACAAAATAGAAGCAAATTCTGCATTATGAAGAAAATTATGGAGTCCCAAATTCACCACTTCCAACGCCATCTTGTTGCTTATATGCTGCTGGCGATTTTCAAAGGGAGCTGATGCAGAATTATTCTTGAGGATATCAGAGAAATTTTTAATGATTGAAAACCGAATTAAATTTCTTTTAAAATCTTAGCATTTATATCAGAATTTTAGCATGTTTTAGAAACACTCCCATATAAATTACAATATGAAAAATAATTAGTCTCGGTAAATTGCCCATTATCTACAGTATATCTATACATATACTCTTACTGAGGTAGGACACATTGAAACTTGGTAGGCCACACACTATAACAGAATCAAAAAGGTAGGCCATATACTATAACGGCAAAAAAAAAATTAATAAAAAATACAGTATCAGAGCAAATATTACTTCAATATACTTAAATAAGCACAACTAAAAGTACAACCAGAACGAAGACTGAGCCGTTGCAAAGGAACATCCTTCACATTACTACAAATATTGCCACACACACTTCCACAATTTGCGCAGTGGTTCTTGAACATTTTTTTAGGGGGCTTAAGGGACCCCTTTGAGGACTGCTGAAAGCTACTATTGGCCACCTACCTTGAAAACTGAAAAAATAACAAAATCTCTTTTAAACTAAAAAAATTTACTATAACAGTCAATAAACTTATTCCAATACTTTCATGTCCATTCAAGTTAATACTAATTGTGTATACTGCTGAACTATGGCATTGATTGGTCTTGCAAATTCAGCGACCATATTTTCTTCTATACATATTTGTTTATTGATTTCTCAAATCTCGAAATTATAGAATATCATCCACAAACCATTCCGACAGAAATAGCGCCTCAGTGGCGTGGTTGCTTTGTTTGGTGTTTGCTTCTCACCTCGGTGGTCGCAGGTTCGATTCGCGGCCATTCCATTGAGGAGTGAGAGATTTGTATTTCTGGTGATAGAAGTTCACTCCCGACGTGGTTCGGAAGTCACATAAAGCCATTAGTCCCGTTGCTGAATAACCACTGGTTCCATGCAACGTAAAAACACCATACAAACAAACAAACAAACATTCTAACAGAAATGCTTCAGTTGTTAAAGTGAGAAGGATCCACAGCTGATGAAATAAGGCTGTTGTAAAAATTATTTATTCCAAATTTTTTAAATGTATCTACATAATACAAATATCAGATGAACCAATACCTCCTGTACTAACTAAAGAGTATTGGTGAAAACATTACAAAATATGCCTGAATTCTGTAGTCAAAATAAGGTGACTAACCAAAGTTTAATACTTTTGTCTCCAGAATTGACAGTCGCGTAAAAAAAAAAAATTCACAAAGGATAGACGTTACCATAAGGCAATAGGTATTTTTGAACAATACATACAAATTTGCTTTAAAACTGAAAAATAATACGATTAGTATTATAATATTCGGAGGATGAAACCTATTCATATGGAAGAAGAGCGCAAAAGGGGTCACCGACTTGAAATTCCAGGTTCCAGAGAATATTCTTCGTGTGTCTTGTGAGATCACCCTTCTGAGATAGACTTCCAACATTCACGGCATGTAAATGGACTCTCTCTTCTGAGAAAAGCCCTTTCCACATTCCCCCACTCGAACGCCTTTTCACCCCCACGAATTCTGTTTCGCGATGTATCACGGATCTTCTGCCAAGTAAGGTTTTTGCCACAGAACATCACACTCGAGTGGATCTTCTCGACAGTCGGTCCTGTTTGTGCATTGTAGACGACTTTTAAGAGTGAACGACTCCCCACACTTACTGCATTTGAACAGGTTCCCTCCTTTGTGAATTTTCATGTGCATTGTGAGGGACATTTTCTGAGAGAACGCTTCCCCACATTCCACGCACCTGTGAAGACCGCCAAGTTCAAAGAGTTCGTACGGATTTTCTCCAAAGTGATTCATCATGTGTGATGTGAGACGACTCTTCTGAGAAAATGCTTCCCCACATTCACTGCATCTGAATGGGTTCCCTCCATTGTGAGCTCTCATGTGCAAAGTGAGGGACATTCTCTCTGAAAATCCTTCCCCGCATTCCTACGCACAATTGTAGGGGGTGTCAGGATCACCCAGGCACCTTGAAGGAGTGCCAAGTTCATGCTGAAAATCATATACGGCATGATCACTGCTACTAACCTGCATCTCTGTTACTACCACACGATTCTCAGTACTACTGATTTCCTTGACCAAATCCTTTTCAATTTTGACAGGAGACAATGATAGTGGATCTTCAATTTCACTCTTCACAAGATTCTTCTGGGTCAGTTCCGACTGAGACATTGGTAAAGGATCTTCAATTTCACTTTTCACGGGAACTTTCTGAGATCAGTTCCGACTGAGGCGTTGGTAAAGGATCTTCAATTTCACTTTTCACAGGAACTTCTGGGGTAAGTTCCACCTGAGAATTGCCCTTTTCACATTCGCCGCACTTAAACGCCTTTTCTCCCCTGTGAATTCTGTTGCGTGACGTACCATGGATCCTCTGCTGAGAAAAGTCTTTGCCACAGACATCACACACAAACGGATTCTCTCCACAGTGAATCCTCATGTGCGTTTTGAGGCTACTCTTCTGAGAAAATGACTCGCCGCATTCGCTGCATTTGAGCAGGTTCCCTTCTTTGTGAATTATCATGTGCATTTTGAGGGATAGTCTCTCAGAAAATGCTTCGCCACAGTCCAAACACTTGTAGGAAGTGCCACGTTCCAACGGATTTTTCTCCGTAATGAATCCTCATGTGTGTTGTGAGATGACCCTTGACGGAAAATGACTTGCCGCATTCACTGCATCTGAGCGGGTTTCCTCCGTTGTGATTTCTCATGTGCACTGTGAGGGACATCCTCTGAGAAAACGCTTCCCCTTCCCCACATTCTATTGCACTCGTAAGAGTGCCATGTTCATCCACGCACCTTGAAGGAGTGCCGAGTTTCTTTGATGGAAACTATAACAAGGATGAACATTATTACTAACCTGGCCACGATTCCCAGCGGTACTTTTTTCCTTAACCAAATCCTTTTCATAATTGACAAGAGACACTGACAATGGATCCTCAATTTCACTTTCCATAGGAACTTCTGAAGTACCTTCAGACTGAGACAGAGGTAATGAACCGTCAACTTCACTTTTCACAGGAAGGTTTACAGTATCTACAGACGGCCATAGTGATAATGGATCTTCAGTTTCACTTTCCACAGGAACTTCTGAAGTAAGTTCTGATTGAGACAGTGATAAGGGATCTTCAATTTCACTTTCCACAGGAACTTCTGAACTAAGTTCCGACTTAGACAGTGATAATGGATCTTCAGTTTCACTTTTCACAGGAACTTCTGGATGGATGAGGATCTCTTCGGGAATTATACCTGGATCCAAATTGTTCCAATAGGCATTCGATGGTCCTTCTGTTTTATTGCTCATAACGTGTTTTCGGCAGAGAAAGCACAGCAACAGTGACGGCTTGGGGGTTAACGAAGGCGGTAGATACGATAATGCGGCAACATTGTACTTAACCTTGTAAATCTGATTTGGATAACAGCGTTTGTGGCAGATTTCGCACAGTCGATCGCAGAATTTATTGTCCACATTCTTGAAGGTGGGAGAGAGACCAATCTGTTCTTGGACTCTCTTTGCATGGTGAACACGTTGGACTTCCAATCGAGCTTCACGTTGCTTAGCCATTTTCTCAGCTCTGGACTGTGCTCGTCGCACACGTTCAACTTCTAATCGAGTTTTACGTCGCTCCGATGTCTCGTTTAGCAAGCGTGTGCGACGTTGCTCTAATCTCTGGTGTTTTTCTAGCTCTGTTTCAGCCGCTCGCTTTTCCTGGTATTTTTTCCGGGCCTTCTGCAGTCTGCGTTTTCTTTGCGTAGTGGTTTCTTTTCGTTGTCCTTTGGTATGTTCTGACGTGATTGCTTTTGTCACCTCCATTGTTTCGTGCTCGCGAAATTAAGCTAGGAGACTGACAGGATGTTCGTTCTTGACTTTACAAGTACTTCTCAAGAGTAAAGGTCATTGGGAGTGGAATCTTTATGTTCTTTTCCAGCCCAGGCCTGAAAAAAAAGAGACAGAATGAGTACTAATCACAAACACATATATATAGAATCTACAGGTCACTTTTTACCAGATACATGTGTAATTGTAATAGCCACAAAGTCCTCTTCAAGGCAAACAGGTTATTACTCAGATCAGGAACATTACAGGAAAGAAGAAAATTCTAAATCTTTTATGGCAGCTGAAGGAAACGAAGAAAATAATAAATTAAAAAGCATTAATCTATATAACTCAATGGTATACCTCTACAAAGTGTCTGCTTGCATTAGCATTGGACTGGGCCTGGTCACAACCAAAACCTTAAGAATCCATCATCATTTCTTTCACAAAAACGTTTTTTAATACAAACCAAGTAATATGTACAGCATGCCTTTAAATAAAGACTCAGTCATAGCTACTACCCATAAAGAAACAGAGATGGAAATAAATTATAAATTCCTGAAGACACTAATCAATGTAGAAAGGGAAGCATATTTTCACTCAGAAGCAAGATTTTTGAAAAACACTGTCTTTACCTAGACAGTTAACATCCCAGAACAATGAAGGTGATCTCAAGAGATGGCTACACAGCAAGCAAGTTTGTTCCTACTTATGTGAAAACCCACAGTGCAACAAATAAAGCTTTTTCAAGAATAAATCCCTAACAGAAATATGTGACAACTTGGTTTGTATATTGTATGAACACACTGACTGTCCTCAGGAATTTCTTGAAACCAAATATAAATTACTCATTGTATTTGCAGTACAAGATTCCTCAATAAGTCTCACGATTCTGTTCACTGACTTTCATTTGATGAAGTTCATTGGCCAGGACCAGGAGAGAAATCTCACTGAATTATCAGCTGCAGATTAATGAACAAAATGTAACGCTTCAACATCATTCACTTACACTGCTCCAAGCAAAGGGACTCGGTTCAATTCTGCCACTTCAGGGGTTGGTCTGGGTCTCCCAACTCTTCTGGTGCGGAATCCTTGTTCTTTTCCAACCCAGGCCTGAAAAAAAAAGACGAAGAATGAGTACTAATCACAAACACATATAAAGAATCATGTGTTAATTGTAATAGCAACAAAGATCAGGAACATTACAGGCAAGAAGAAAATTCTAAATCTTTTAAGGCGGCTGAAGGAAATGAAGAAAATGAAAAATTAAAAAGCATTAATCTATATAACTCGATTATATAACTCTACAAAGTGTCTGCCTGCATTAGCATTTGGCTGGGGCATGGTCACAACCAAACCCTTACGAATCCATCATCATTTTTTTTTTTCACAAAAAAGTTTTTCAATACAAACCAAGAAACACTACTCATGTGTTGATCAGTTTTGTAATGGAAATCCCAGTGACAAAACTCATTCTATTGCAAATCTCTATCAAAAGTTCCTTAATTTCAAACTTTCGTGGGTGTCAGTGATAAGCCCCTGTGTCTGCTTTGTGAACTTATAAGATCTTTGCCCAAAGACTACCTACGTGAGAATTCTGAGTCCTGGTTTATGGACTTGTAAAAATTATGTACAGCATGCCTTTAGATAAAGACTCAGTCTTTATACAGGTGGAAATAAATGATACTCTCCCTTAAGACACCAATCAATGTAGAAAGGGAATCATATTTTCACTCAGAAGCAAGATTTTTGTAAAACACTGTCTTTACCTAGATAGGTAACATCCCAGAACAATAAATGTGATCTCAAAAGATGGCTACACAGCAAGCAAGTTTGTTCCTACTTATGTGAAAACCCACAGTGGAACAAATAAAGCTTTTCCAAGACTAAATCCCTAACAGAAATAGGTGACAACTTGGTTTGCATATTGTATGAACACTGACTGTCCTCAGGAATTTCTTGAAAATGGGTAAGCAAAAGCCTTTATTATTACTAACCTGCTCACTAAACAAACCAACCAGATTAATTACTCACTGTATTTGGGGTGCAAGATTCTCCAATAAGTCTCACAAATTCTGTTCACTGACTTTCATTTGATGGACTTTCATTTGATGAAGACAGAAGTAACGGATGAAACACCACCTACAAGAGAAAAAAATAACCAAAACATTATTGGTAGCAATAGATCACAACATATAGAACAGTAATGCCAAGTTGTCAACACTCAACTCATCAGCTACATCATTATGATAATCTTGCTAGGGTATACTTTCAGACTATGTACGTTTACATTTGCTAATAAATCACTTAGAAATAAAGGCTTAACTCTGAAGAACCTAGTCAGGTAAATGTCATCTACGTAAGATGACTTACGTAACGTTGGCAGTAGACACGTTTATTTCCAAGCCGATTGCTAGATGTCACATCATGCTCAAGTTTGTGTACTATAAGTATAATCAATTATTATTATTATGTGGGTAAAATTCCTTGTTTTGATGCTTGTATGTCTCTTATGATCCTGTTTGATGTTTTTTGTTCTGCTTATTGCTCTCAAACTCAAGAAATACATGCAGCTAATAAACTGGTCAGTGGAGCAAATCTTCTAATTCATCTGAAAACAACTTTAGACTAAAACGATGACAATGGGATCATCGTACACATGAAAAGACCATCTTTTCTTTTCCACAGGGAAAAGTAAAAGAGTAATATAATGTGGACACAGCTCAATTGCATGCAGGCAATCCCATTTATATCATGGGTTCTGTTCCTACACTACGATATAAGCCGATAAATGGCGTAACCCAAGGTCATCAAAAATCATAAGAAAATCTTACTTTTAACCCTTTGGGTGACTTGAAAATGACATACCATGCATTCTGATGGAGCTTTTTATATATATATATATATATATATAAATATTATATATATAATATATATATATATATATCATATATATATACATAATATATATAGATATATATTTATATAATTAGTATATATTATATATATAATATATTATATATAAAAAATTTGACTATTCTGTCATTTTGGAGCCATATTAAAACCATCAACTTGTGCTGTAACCCGGGAAATCAATTTTCGACGAACAATTTATGGAGCGACGTAAGCCGAATGAGATGTAAACCAGGGATTGTCTGTACATATTCGCAGACAGGGTAAAATGCAGAATAGCCAGCCTCTCCGTAGCACGACCACCTTCCCGAAAAAGTACTTTAACATCTCCTTAACATCTCCTGTAACCCAGGATAGACAATCAAGAGCCAGCATCTGTAGATGCAACACCTCGAGACCTCTACTTTCCTCTCAAGGTCAGTTTTTTCTCCCAAGCCACAAATTAAGGTCATAATTTCTGATTTTCAGGAAGGTGGTCGCACTATGTTAGAGGTGGATGCCAGGTGGCCACTCAGCATTTTACCCTATACATATAACCATTATTTGTGGAAAAATTCACCTATTCGTGCTATTTTTCAATTAGAGATTTTCATATATTACTATATTTTCATAACATTTCTGTGACTAAATGCACTTTTAGTAATAAAAACTATTTAAAATCTCTGGATATAAGCATTTTCCAGAATTTTTCTTCTTTACTATCACAATAGGCAGTTATAATCATTTTCAACGGGTTTTTAGTATTCAGGATTTTAGGTATTTGCAAGGGTCTACTGTATGCCACAATTTGGCAATGATCACCAAGCAACTCTCCTAGGCTAGAAGAAAACCAAGTCGAAAAAAGTGTTACACTTAGGGTAGTAAACGACCGAGCAATGCCATAGCAGCCACTTTCCCAATAAAGTACGCCTGAAATCGCTGCCATGAGCGTCAGTCAAAGTTGTAGTCCATTCAGGCACCCTGCCAAGACCTCTGGTATAAGTCTTTTCTCCTAAATTAGGAAATATTGGCATAACTCCAGCGCTTTTTCAGCGCTTTTTCGGAAAGTGGCCGCGTTCCGAGAGAGTCGGCCGCTATATCGCCGCCCCCGCGCGGTCGTTTACCCTACAGTGAGCTTTGTCGGAGAGGGCAACCTCAGATAGGCCTACGCAAGTATAGCCTACACACCAGGTATAGGGGAAACAACTGAGTGACTAGCTGATCCAGTTTTAGCCGTGTGTGGATCCACCATCCGAAAAAGTACTTTAACACGTCCTGACACCGGAGATGGGCACCAGTCATGAGTCATCGGTGGTGAGAGCAACAGCTCGAGATCTCTACTCCCCTTTCGAAGTAAGTATTTTCTCCAAAGTTAGAAATTAAGGTCATATTTTAAGATTAAACACAGGTTAATGAAAGTCTAGCCATGCGCAGTGCAAACATACCTCCATGACACTTTACAAAAATTTTACTTAAAACACCAAAAATGTAGAAGATTGACGCCATCTCAATGTTTGCGGAGTCACTTGTGTCAATAAACTTCCCATTCCATGTGCTAAATCCGCACACCACTTGTAC
Source organism: Macrobrachium nipponense (assembly GCF_015104395.2). NCBI lineage: Eukaryota > Metazoa > Arthropoda > Malacostraca > Decapoda > Palaemonidae > Macrobrachium > Macrobrachium nipponense. Next base: position 30,815,677 of record NC_087222.1, read on the forward strand.
CTATAGACACTCTGGGGCACTTTCTTCACAACAATTGTAAACAATGACACCATCCATCTAGGATCCAAGGAAACTCACGATTTTTCGGTAAAAAGAAGAAGCGTGCACTAGATAATTATTTAAATAAATAGTTAAACATCAGTATAAGATCATGAATTGCATAAATTTTTTACATATTCATGATAATTAATTTGAAAATACTCGTTGTTGAAATTTTAAACAGATTCCTGACTCAAATATCAACAGTCTTGCTGTGAACAGTACCTACGGTATTGTTCGCGCTTTCCTATTGTTTATCAGTGTGGCCAATTGGTATGTGTTTACCCTCCAAACTGGGTATAAGACTTACACAAAACCAGGGAAATGAGTGAAATTAGCGTATCTATTTGTAGTATGTACTATACATATTGGAGCAATTTCATCATTGCTGCATTAGGGTAAAAAACCGCATGGTACAGGGGTAGACCATGTACGATCAATGTGTACAACCCCAAGAAAAGTACATTATAACGCGTCCTGACACCGGAGTAGAGGTCTTTAGCTCCGTTTCTCACCAACAAGAAGTCGCGTCTGATGCCCATCTCCGATGTCAGGGCGCGTTATAATGTACTTTTTTTGGGGTTGTACACATTGATCGTACATGGTCCACCCCTGTACCATGCGGTTTTTTACCCTAATATGACAACTAGAATTCATGGAAACAGTTTGTAAATGTATCGATGTAAGTGTGAAGCTCCACTAATTGGCAACAATGAAATTTTGCCGTAATCTGCTCATATAGAAATATCTGTAATTTTTCGGGGTTAATTTGGTTGCAAAAATGGGATAATAGACATGAATTAAAATAAACATTTTGAAGTAACATAAAGTATAAAGTTAAACTAAATAATGAGTAAAGTAAACAATTATGGGAATAAGGCTTTGCACCTCATAAACAGTGTAGTCGTGTGTTCCCCGCTGTGTTTGTGGAGTGAGCGCTTAGGAACCAGGAACAACCTGGAGTGAATCAATTACATTATATGTGTAATTACAATCAAATAAGCACTGTGGAGTTTCAGTTGTGATGGCAGTAAAGATAAAACCACTGATTACAAGGTAAAAATGGATTTCAGTTCAAAGCATGACCCCGGGAATAAGAAGTTTCATACTTTCACTAATATAGGCAACAAAATGTTGTTTTATTGTGCTGATTACAAATGCAATCTTGAGTAAGATCAATAAACGTTACATCTATACGCTAATATTGTTCAAATGAGCGCTGGGAAGGCTGGGAAGGACATGAGGACCATGCGGGTTATGAAAGGGACCGGAGGCGGACGACGCCATACTGGATTTTAAAATTGCCTTAAAACTATATTTTACGAAGATCTCACATGCTTATTTTAGTTCGTTGGCGCTTCATATATCACATTATGTTGACGAAACTTCAATCTTTTGAATGGTATGCTTGAAGATGTAATTGTATTCTTGTTTCACCAATTAAATATCAAGTGAATAAGGCTGATCGACCTGAGTATGATGGATCCAAGGCGGTGTTTCCCTCTAAGCATTTTTTGAGTTTTTCTTTTTTTTCAACTATCACAATAGGCAGTTATAAGGGTTTTCAGACAGCTTTTTTAAGTATTCGTGGAATTTAGCTATTCCCGGGAAGGGAGGGGTCTGGTACCCATCCCCCGCAAAGAAGGGGGGTCTGCTTTATACCACAATTTGGCAACGATCACCAAGCAAATCTCCTAGCCTACAAGACAACCAAGTCGAAAAAAAAGAGTTACACTTAGGGTTGTATATGACCAAGCGACACCATAGCAGCCCCCTTCCCAAAAAAGTACACTTGAATTCGCCGCCTTGAGCGTCAGTCAAGAGTTGTGGCCCCTCCAGGCAGACCGCCAAGACCTCTGGTACAAGTGTTTTCTCCTAAATTAGGAAATAAGGGCATAGGGGGAAACACCACAGTGGATCCATCGTCATCGGTGAAACAAGAATACAATTACACCTTTAAGCATACCATTCAAAAGATTGAAGTTTCTTCTAAATATTCGGAGGTATATAAGTAAAAATTCAAAAGCGTCATGGAGGTAGCGCTGCACTGCGTAGAGCCAGACTTTTCATTACCCTCTGCTCATCTTAAAATATGACCTTAATTTCTCACTTTGGAGAAAATACTTACTTCAAAAGGAGACTAGAGGTCTCAAGCTCCTTCTCTCACCACCAACAACTCGTGACTGAAGACCATCCCGGTGTCAGGGCATGTTAGAGTACTTTTTCGGAGGGTGGCTTCAAACGCGGTGAAAACTGGATCTGCTAGTCCAGTTCTTGTTTCAGTTTCCCCTGATTCCAGTGCTTTGTTTTTTTGGGAAGTGGCCGTGTTCCGGAAGAGGTGGCCGCTACGGCGTTTTACCCTACAGTGAGCTTTGTCGGAGGAGGCAACCTCAGATAGGCCTGCGCAAGTAAGCCTACACACCAATTATAGCCTGTGAGAGAAAAGCGGGTTAGTAAGCGTTGTGACCGCTAACGACATACTAGGGGGAAACACCAGCGACTACCAACCCTTATCCCGTTGGACAGGTCTTATTCACTCGATATTTAAATGGTGAAACAAGAATACAATTACAACTCCAAGCATACCATTCAAAAGATTGAAGTTTCGTCAACATAATGTGATATATGAAAGCCCCATACGAACTAAAATAAGCATGTGACGCTCTTCGTAAAATATGTTTTCAAGGCAGTTTGAAATCCAATATGGCGCTACCGTGTGGATGTACAGGTTCTGATCAGTGACGAAAATCATCTTTCCCAGCCTTCCCAGCAATCATTTGAACAATGTTAGCATATGTATGTAACGTTTATTGATCTTACTCAAGATTGCAGTTGTAATCGGCACAATAAAACAACATTTTGTTGCCTATATTACTGAAAGTATGAAACTTTTTATTCCCAGGGTCATGGTTTGAACTGAATTCATTCTTACCTTGTAATCGGTGGTTTTTATCCTTACTGCCATCGCAACTGAAACTCCACAGTGCTTATTTGATTGTTATTATACACATTTTGGTCTCAGTTCACTCCACATTACACTTTAAACAAGTTGCTGTTCCTGGTTCCTAAGCACGCGCGCCACAAACACAGTTACAAACAGCAGACGACGAAACTGCAAAGTTTTATTCCCTAAATTGTTTACTTTACTCGTTATTTAGTTCAAATTTACTTTGTTATTTAAAAATTTTAATTCAATTCATGTATATTATCCTTTTTTGCAACCAATTACCCTGAAAAATTACAGATATTTCTAAAGTAGATACAATCAAATGTTTCTAACGTTTTCGTACATCTGGCAGCCGAAAACCATAGAGGAACGACTACAGATAAGTGAATTATATACATATTTTTTTTTTTGCTTTTTTGTTTTTGCTAGCACTTTTCATTGATTTCAGTCTATATTAGTATTTTGAATTTCTTTAATAACCGTATGCCAGAAATAAATGTAACCTTTAATGTTTGCATGCTAAGAATGGCAAAATCATCGATGCCACATTAGTGGAGGCTTCACACATACGCCGATTCATTATTATAAACTGTTTCCATGAATTCTAGTTGTCATAGTAATGCAATAATGATGAAATTGCTTTAATATTTATGTATATATACTTCCAATATATAGCCTAATTTCACCAATTTCAACGTTTTGTGTGTAGTCTTATACCCAGTTTGGAGGGTCAACACAAACCGAATGGCAACAGAGAGAGAGAGAGAGAGGAAGGCGAAGGAACGAAGAGGGAAAGGGATGGCGGTGGAGGGGGGGTGGGGAGAGGGTACGTGGAGCTTTATATAACGCGCGTGTTCGTATCCATTTCTGCATAATGGAGTTTTTGTCTCTTGGTACAAGGACAAGTGTCGTTATTCTTTACGATTAGTGATTCACGATACCCTTATAAATTACGGCACTGGGTGTAATGCACTATTGCAAAATCTCGTTCTGATAAGAGTGTTCGTTATAGAAATGTTATTGTTAGTATACAATAAGGTTTTGTACATACTTACCTGGCAGATATATACTTAGCTATACGTCTCTGACGTCACGACAGATTCAAAACTCGCGGCACACGCGACAGGTAGGTCAGGTGATCTACCTACCCGCCGCTGGGTGGCGGATGTAAGAACCAATCTCCCTTTCCAGCCAGAATTTTTCCTTCCACCGGTCTCCTGAGGGGAGGCTGGGCGGGCCATCAATCGTATATATCTGCCAGGTAAGTATGTACAAAACCTTATTGTATACTAACAATAACATTTTTGTACATGAACTTTCCTGTCAGATATATACTTAGCTGATTGACACCCTTGGTGAGGGAAAGAGACAGCAATATAAAATATGGAAAAAAGGGGAAAACAACACTAGTTGTAGGATGTAAAAACAACCTTGGTTTCTTACCTGTTTAGTCAGAGAAAGACTTCGTAGGTTACTGTCTTATGAGTCTGCGTTGGCCTTAAGAGCTTCAGCGAGGGCGTGACCTACAGCTGACAGACTCTTTGGGTCTATCAAAGGGATTTGGTTGTCCGCTTACTTGATAGAATCCGAGCAGGATCTGTCAACGGGGATTCGCCCACTTATATGACAGAACCTAACCACTATCATTGCAAGGAGCTCAAACATAAACCGATCACCTAACCAATCTAATCATTGTTAGCACTACGAAATGAAAAACATGCCTACCCGCATGTTCTTTCAAACAACCAAAAACTTACAACCTAACAAGGGGAAAAATATATACTACTAAGGATATGTCTCAGCTCCCTGCCCCAGCACCGAATCCGCCGATACGTACGGGCCTAACCCGAAGCACTTTTCATACGTAATTTTGACGTCTCTCAGATAGTGGTTTGCAAAAAAAGACTGAGTTGCAACGCCAGAATGTTGCCTTCATAATATTACTCAGGGATATGTTTTTGTTAAAAGTCAATGACGTGGCAATAGCTCTTACCTCATGAGCTTTGACTTTAAGAATTTTGTATTGACTTTCCTCACATATCGCATGCGCTTCTTTCACCAGGCTTCTGATAAAGAAAGAAAGCGCATTCTTCGAAAGTGTCCTCCTTTGATCTCTTACAGAGCACCAAAGGTTGACATCATTGCCCTTAAGTTTTTTCTTTCTTTGTAGATAGAATTTCAAACTTCTTACTGGGCAAAGAGACCTCTCTGCTTCCTCGCCTACTAATGCAGACAATCCTTGTACTTCAAAGCTCCTAGGCCAAGGATTTGAGGGGTTCTCGTTCTTGGCTAAGAACGAAGGAAGGAATGAACAGATAGCTGCATCTCCTCTGAATCCCACATTTCCTTCTAGTGCATGGAGTTCACTAACCCTCTTTGCGGAAGCCAATGCCATGAGGAAAATTGTCTTCTTCGTGAGGTCTCTAAACGATGCAGACTGAGGCGGTTCGAACTTATTGGACCTCAGGTAACGTAGCACTACATCCAGATTCCAACTCGGAACCCCTGGAGAAACCTTCTTGGATGTTTCAAACGATCTTATTAGATCATGAAGGTCCTTATCTTCTGAAATGTTTAAGTTTCTGTGCCTAAACACTGCAGATAGCATGCTACGATAGCCTTTAATGGTTGATACCGCCAATCCACTTTCTTCCCTAAGGAAAAGTAAGAAGTCTGCTATTTGGGTCACAGAGGTACTGGAAGAGGAAAAGTGATGGTTCCTACACCATCGCCGAAAGACGTCCCACTTCGATTGGTAGACTCTCCTAAGGGTAGAAGGCCTTCTTGCTGCTGCGATAGCCGTTGCAACTCTTGCCGAAAAGCCTCTCGTTCTGACCAAACTTTTGACAGTCTGAAGCCAGTCAGATCTAGAGCGGGGAGGAGGTTTTTGTGATACCTCTCGAAGTGGGGTTGTCTGAGCAGATCGATCCTCTGTGGTAATGTTCTCGGAAGATCTACTAACCATTCCAGTACCTCTGTGAACCATACTTGTGCGGGCCAGAACGGGGCTACCAGAGTCATCCTTGCTGCCTCCGATTCTGCAAATTTCTTTAGAGTCTCTCCCAGTATCTTGAATGGAGGAAAAGCATACGTGTCTAGACCCTTCCAATCTAGTAGGAACGCGTCTATCGACACTGCCCTCGGGTCCGATATCGGAGAGCAGTAGTTGGCTATCCTCGTATTCTTGGCTGTGGCGAAGAGGTCTATATGAGGTTTGCCCCAAAGCTTCCACAGGTCCTGGCAAACATCTTCGTGCAGAGTCCACTCTGCCGGCAGGACTTGATCTTTCCTGCTTAGGAGGTCTGCTCTGACGTTCTTTTCTCCCTGTACGAACCTGGTAAGGAGACAAATCTTCCTTTGTTCTGCCCAAAGCAGAAGTTCTTTTGCTGTCTCGTACAGGGAGAAAGAGTGAGTCCCCCCTTGCTTCCTGATGTAAGCCAGGGCCGTGGTGTTGTCCGAGTTGATCTGAACTGTTGAAGCTAGGACGTGGGGCTCGAAAGCTTTCAAAGCTAGCCAAACCGCCATCAGCTCCTTCTTGTTGATGTGCCAGGCCACCTGTTCCTTGTTCCAGGTGCCTGACACTTCTCTTGAGCCGAGCGTCGCTCCCCAACCTGTTTCCGAGGCGTCGGAATACAACACTTGGTTGGGGTTCGGAATGTGAAGGGACATCCCTTCTGCAAACTTGAGAGGGTTGGCCCACCAAGAGAGGTCCTTCTTGATTTCCCTTGAAATCTCGAAGGAGAACTCTAGGTTTTGTGAACGACACCTCCAGTTTCGATGGAGAAAGAACTGGAGAGGTCTGAGGTGCAACCTTCCTAGAGAAAGGAATTGCTCCAACGAGGAGAGTGTCCCCAACAAACTCATCCACTCCCTCGCTGTGCATACTTCTTTCTCTAGGAAGGCTTTGACTTTCTCTGACCCTCGGGCTATCCGTTCTGGAGACGGAAAAGCCCGAAAATCTAGAGAAGCCATCCGATCCCCAGATAGATACGATCTTGACTGGCGGGGATCAACTGAGACTTTTGAAAGTTCACCAAAAGTCCCAGAGAACTTGCCATGAAAAGGGTCTTTTGTAGGTCCTCCAAACATCTTTCCTGAGACTTGGCTCTGATCAGCCATCGTCCAAGTAAAGGGACACTCTGACTCCCTACAAATGTAGCCATCTTGCAACATTTTTCATTAGGCCTGTAAAGACCTGAGGGGCTGTTGAAAGGCCGAAGCACAAGGCCCTGAACTGGAATATCCTTCCTCCCATCATGAACCTGAGGTATTTCCTTGACGAAGGATGGATAGGCACATGGAAGTAGCGTCCTGAAGATCTAGGGACACATCCAGTCCCCTGCCCGAAGGGCCGCCAACACTGAGGATGTCGGTCTCCATGGCGAACTTCCTCTTTTCTACACAAAGAAATTCAGGGCGCTTACATCCAGAACCGGTCTCCATCCTCCTGAGGCTTTTGGAACTAGAAAAAGGCGGTTGTAAAGCCCGCTGAGGCAAGGGTCGCTCACTAGCTCTATAGCCTCTTTCTCGAACTTTGTTCCACTGCTTGTGTTAGCAAGGCTCATGATGGGATCACTGTACCTGGCCACCAACTCCCTCGGAGTCGTTGTCAACGGTGGTCTTTCCGTAAAAGGAATCAGATATCCTTTCCTTATTATAGAGAGGGACCAGTAGTCCGCTCCTCTCTTTGCCCAGGCTTCCGAGAATCTTAGAAGTCTGGCACCTACTGGTGTTTGGAGGACTACTTCCCTACTTCTTAGCTCTGACCGAGCGTGAGAAGGATCTACCTCTCTTGAAAGGTCTATTACCTCTCGAGGTAGAGGCTCTAGAAGGGGGGCCCCCTCGAAAGGGCTCCTGTCTAGCTGGAGTCTCCTTCTTAGTCTTCGTCTGGAAGGAGGTCTTAGGCTTCCGTGCCGACTGTGCGAGCATGTCCTGAGTCGCCTTCGCAGAGATAGATCCTGAGATGTCCTGGATTATCTTCTTTGGAAATAGCAGCGGCGAGAGCTGCGAATACAGGAGAGAGGCTCTTTGGGCATGCGAAACAGACTTAGTCAGAAAAGAGCAGAAGACTGATCTCTTCTTAAGGATCCCTGCTCCAAAGAGGGCGGCTATTTCGCTCGATCCATCTCTAACTGCTTTGTCAATGCACGTTAGAACACTGTTTAGATCTTCTGGCGAAATAGCATCCGGGTTCTGAGTCTTCTTAGCCAAGACCCCCAAAGACCAGTCAAGGAAGTTGAAGACTTCCAAGACTCTAAACATTCCCTTCAGCAGGTGGTCAAGCTCGTTCATAGCCCAGGTAGTTTTAGCCGACAAAAGAGCCGAGCGTCGTGCTGCATCCACCAGAGAAGAGAAGTCCGCATCCGCCGATGAAGGAAGACCCAGACCTAGGGGGTTCTCCAGGCTCGTACCAAAATCCAAGTCTGCCCGTAAGCTTGGAAGGAGGGAAAGAAAAACACAGTTTTTCCCTTTCTCTTCCTTAGAAAGCAGCCAATCACCAACACCTCTCAAAGCCTTCTTCATTGAGATGGTTGCTTCATCCTCACACAAGAGGGAAACTTCGTCTTCCTTCGAAGTCGAGAATAAAGAGAGAGGAGACGGAGGAGCGACGGGAGTAAGGGAGTCTCCAAACTCTTGAAGAAGTAGATCTGTAAGGATCTTATAGGACGAAACTGACGAGTCCTTCACCAAATCCTCTTCTGAAGGTTCAACTTCATCCACTGAAGAACCCTCCGCTTCTTTACGAGTGCAGTTAGCCTTCTCTAAAGAAATGCGCCTGTCCAGAGAGTGTCTAGTAGTAGACTGGCGCCTATCAGGGGAAGCCAAAGTTTCTGGAGAGCTCCTCTCGAATGAGTCCTTCCTACTCTGATGAGTGCGTGCTCTTTGCTCCTTAATCCTACTCCTAGAATTCCGGGCTTCCAAGGGGGAGCGCCTGCTAGGAGAGGAGAGCCTACTATGCTCAAGGCGCTTCTCAGGATCCATGCGCCTGTTCAAAGGAGAGCGGCTGCCAGGCGAGCTGCGCCTACCATGAGGCGAACGCCTACTAGGCTCTTGGCGCCTACTTGCAGGAGAGCGAAGGCCTGGAGAAGGTCGCTTACTAGGAGACCGGCGTCTACCATGCTCCACAAACTTCGCTCCCGACTTGTGTGTCTCTTCAAAAGGTAGTCTCCCAGAAGAGACATATCTTTCAGGCTCTACACGCCTGTCCTTGAATCGAGCGGCTAAAAGTAGAGCCGCGCCTATCAGGAGAAAAGCGCCTATCCTCCGCACCACGCTTGGGAGCGGGAGAGCGCCTACTTGGGGAGTAGCGCCTACTAGGCTCAAGGCGCCTAACATAAGGCGAGATCCTGTCTCTTGACGAATCCATCAAAGAGTAGGCTCTCTTATCCGGAGAATGAAGGATCTTCGTAAAAGAGCGAGAGGACGAGGCTGTACGCCTGTCTTTAGACGAACGCCTACTAGTCGTTAGATCCCTTCCTACTGGAGAGATGTAGTCACCAGGAGAAAGCTTCTTGGGCGATTGACGCCTGGAAGATGACAAGCGCCTGCCGAGGGAAGAGCGCCTCCTTCCATCCGCTGATAAAGGAGAGAGAACCGACTCTGACTGAGACGGTAAGACAGGCGAAGGAATCCTAGACTTCTTGACAGGGAGAGAGACGTCTTTCCGACGCGTTCCTCCTGCCAAGGAGCCCGCCAGTGCCGAAATCTGCGCTTGCAGTCCCGCAAGAATTCGAGCTGGAGATCTTGTAAAATCCTCCACGGCCGAGAAGAGGCTCGAAGCCTACTATGAGGCGAGAACTCCTGCTCCCTCCTGGGTTTTTCTTGATCTCTACTTCCGGCTCTTCTGGAAAAACTTCCGGGCTGGAAGGAAAGGAGCCAGGCGCCTTCCAGGCTCTCTTCAGCGGTCGTGAAGAATCCGAGGCGCTCCATCCTCTTCTAGGCGAAGGTGAGGAAGACGAAGAGAAGCATTGGCGCAATACCTCCTTCTTCGCGCGAACAAGGGCAGCCTGGGTACGAGCATCAGGATCTACCGAGGGGACGCCTGATTCGGTGGGAGTTCTCCCCCTAACCTTCCTGCGGCTTTTTTTGACTTTCCTCCTCCACTGGGACTGGGAGTCTGGAAGAGGTCTAGGCCTGGAAGCATTAAGGAGCCGATCAGACGCACCCTCCACTGTATGGGGTCACGCACAATTCACCTTCACTACTCTTACCTTGCAACGAACGAATCTTCTTTTCCATGCTAAGGATCGTGGCTCTCATGGTTGCCACTTCCGTAGTCGTATCCTTAGGTTCGATGCAGGGCGCAGGAGCTGAAACTGGAGAAGGTTCTAATGCTACAACAGGATTTTCTTCTACCTCGCTAATACGAGACTTACTAGAACTCCTAGAAGAAGCCTTTCTCACCCTGTCTTTCTCTAACTTCCTCAAGTAGGAAGAAAGAGCCTTCCATTCACCCTCATCCAACTTCTCACACTCATTACACGGGTATCAAAAGAACATTCTTTACCTCTACATTTAAAGCAAACTGTGTGAGGATCTACCGTAGCTTTCGGTAGTCTCACCTTGCATTCATCCATAGCGCACACTCTAAACATAGAAGATTTCTTAACCTCTAACTCAGACATCTCGAAATCAAAGAAAAATCCAAATCAATAATTTCACCAATTTCAC
>NC_087222.1:30826833-30921833 GCF_015104395.2 Macrobrachium nipponense
CTAAGTATGATTTTTGCTAAATATTTCCAAAAACTCAATGCATCCTAAGTTGAAAATCCCTTGACCTAACAGCAAAGGAGTCCAGGGGGCAAATCCCCTTTGTCGATGATACGGAACGGCACCCGAGGTTAGCTTAGATTAACGTAAGTCTGGTTAGGTCATACTATTCTTTTTCGAATGCCTACAAAGTCTACGGCAGCCATGGACCCTCAAACTGCATTTGTTTGTGGTGTGTTTTTACGTGGCATGGAACCAGTGGTTATTCAGCAAAGGGACCAACGGCTTTATGTGACTTCCAAACCACGTCGAGAGTGAACTTCTATCACCAGAAATACACATCTCTCGCTCCTCAATGGAATGCTCGAGGATTGAAGCTCGTTTTTAGTCCGTTTTGCTGTACTTATGACTAGCCCGTGACAGGGCGTTAAATGACCCTAAGCGCGTTTCACAAAATTGAAACTTAGAAAAAATCCTCAATCATTTACATTTATTGCAATAATTATTAGTCTGCTAGAATTATGTAGCCTCTAAAAATATTTTTTTTTATTTTCCCATGAAGATTAAAAAAATTTGTATAGGGATGTTCGGACCGAAAACGACATTATCCCTTTCATCTTCCTTTTACCTAACCTAACCTTAAGTTTTTTTAGCTTAACCAAACTTAATCTTCCCTTAACCTAACTTTTCACTTCCCTTAACCTTTATCTTCCTTAAGCCTAACCTTTACTTTTCCTAAATCTTACCTAACCTTAACCACTTACTGGACTAACCCGAGATATCTTGTGATAAGTGTTCTAAAAATTCTGGACGTACCACGAGATATCTCATGAAAAAGTTAAATGCTAATATAGGACTAACACGAGATACCTCGTGATCCATAGTGTTATTTCATGGCTTCTCCAAGATATCTCGTGCTATATCATGCATTTGGCAGTGGTATTTGCTGCTGGGAGTCGAGAATGACTTTTGGGGTTTTATTTTTGTGCAGACTACACATCATTAGTAGCACTTCAACTGTTATTCTGGCTGCTTGATTTTGTTTGTCTTTTTGGCTGGTTTTAGGTACATTTAGTTGTTTTATTCTTTATCCTAGACCGTTTATGTTATTAAATTGATTTATAACATTGCTGTTGCGTCTTTTGTTAGCTTATTCTTTTAATATTTTGTGATATGTCAAGTAACCAGCAATCTTTTATCTTTTTTAGGCAAGTTTGGTTGTTTCATTTGACATCTTGGATTGTTTATGTTATAATATTGATTTATTACATTGATGTTGTGTCTCTTGACCATTTTGTGATACGTCGGGTATAATTTTTTTCCATTTACACCGAGTCCTTACCGTTATTGGCTCTACTACAGTCGTGACCTTGAGAATCTGTTTGTTTTATTTCTTCTTTTTACTGTTATTAGGTAAGGTAGATTGTTTTATTTGTGGTTTTTTCACTGTTTCTATGATATATTATTGCTTTATTACATTACTATCACAAAATTTTTTTAGTCTCTTGACTTTGTTATTTTAGCCTAGTTATGGCAATGTACCGTGACTACAGTGATACTGAAGAATCATTTACTGATCTTGAAAGTGGTGAATCAAGCTTGGATGATTTCAGTGACGATGACAGCGATAAAGATACGGTAATGGATGAGACACAACGGTGTAGAATTGCTGACATCCAAATGATGAGAAAAAAAATAATTTTCATCCAAATAAAATGAAAAAAATTTGTTTATCAAAATAAAGTGAAAAAATACAGTTTGTAAGTAGGTATCAATATATTTTTTGTTCAATACCTATTTTCAAAATGACTAAAACTAAGCATGCGAGATATCTCGTGATAGAGAAAATACTAAATGGCTTTAATTTGTACAAGATAACTCGTTAATGACCTTCAAAATGTCTCAGGTTCTAAAAATCACCATTTCACAAAAAATAATCATGATTTTACATTGAAAAGAAGTAGGTATAGCCTTAGTATCAAAACATCTTATATTTTTTATTAGGCACAGGATATAGGTACGGCAGCCGTATCCCGATCGTGGTAGATATTGGTACGGCAGTGAATTGTGCATGAGTCAATTTCAGACCTCCTGCCGTACAAATAATATAGTGCGGTGAGGGTACGGCAGATTCTGTCATTGGTGCCGCATTTGCGCCCTTGACTTGCTGTAGATACGGCAGTTAGCTGTATCCTCCGTTTACCAGTTTGCTGATCATACTGTATTATGTAAACCAGAGCTCGGCTTTTAGGTGGGACAGTCACGCTTTTTGAACATCTGTCCCCTTTTTCAGTTAGCAAAATGTCCCTCCCCCCCCCCTTTTTTTTTTTTTTAGCTTTTGTGAATTTTGTCCCGCTTTTTTGTACTACAAAAACAACACTATCCCGATTTTAATGGAATATTGTGAAATTTGGTTTAACTTGCCATTTCACTACCTGGTAAATTCTATCGTCTTCTCCGACAGCTGCAATATACCCAATGAAGTGAATCAAAAGAATATTGTAAAGTGTATACGGCCCTTGCAACCTGCCGATGTCGGGCAGAATAAAGGGCCGAGAAAGTCAATAAAGGTACGATGGTAGTGAATATATTTAATATATAATCTTCTTTAATCTCCTCTTCGGAATTCTTTTCAGGGCCGATTCGATCGTTCGTGACCTACGTATATACCATGAATTACCCAATTTTTGAAAGTTTGAGTCTATGGCTTTCTTCAGCTCGTTAAAGCATGAAAACATCTGTTTTCGGCGAAAACTAATGTATTATTCCGCGGTTCATGCTGTTCCGTCACCATTTTTCTTGCTGTCACTGATATGCCCAAAGACTGTGTATATACTTCAGTAGTATATAGTCTTTCGGATATGTGGCGTGAGGCGGTAAACCAGGGTTCGCGCATGCGCGATTCACTGCCGTACCAATATCTACCGAGATCGGGGTACGGCTGCCGTACCAATATCCAGTTCGTTTTTATTACTATTTACTAAGTAAAATAATTTTAATCTTTTTGACACATTGTTAGAATAGCTAATAGGTCCTTCAAGGGATTGGCCTTCCCTTCACCTGACCTAACTATTACCTTACCGTGACCTAACCTAACCTACCATGGGGCACCGTGCCCCGACCTGACATGGGTTTGGCAATGCCCCTGCGCTGTTAAAGCCTAAAATTTTTTATATTTCCTCCCATTCGTTAAATAATTCCCAAACAAGCCAAGACTAACCACGACATTAATTCCAATCATAAAACTCTACCCTTCCCCGTCCCGTAACCTTTGACCCCAGAGGGTGACCCAACTCCCGAACCAAAAGGGCATTTATCCACACATTTCTCCCCCCTTCCATACGTCACCTTAATGACGCCCGCCTTGTCGTCCTCGACGAGGGTGATTTTGCGGGTGCTCTGCGCCGCGCCCATCTCGATCAGAAGGTGAAATCAGCCCTCGATCTCCGGAAAGACATAAGAGATTATAATTGGAGTTCGTTCCTTTCGTCGGCGACCGGACAATAACAAGACCGACTCTTCTTCTTCTTCGTTTTTTCCTTCGTTCTCTCTCTCTCTCTCGCTCTCTCTCCTCTCTCTATCTCTCTCTCTCTCTCTCTCTCTGCTTATTTCTCCTCTTCTTCTGCTTCTGCTTATTCGTCTACTCTTTCTTCTGCTTCTTACTTATTCTGCCCCATTGGTAGAAGGTAATTGTTTATCTTTTTTTTCTTTTTTGTCTGCTGTGACTTCTGGTAATTCTTCTTCGATTTCTTCTGCTTTTGATGCTTATTTCTCCTCTTCTGCTTCTGCTTATTCATCTTCGCTTTCTCTCCTGCTTCTTCAGGAGATATTTAAGTCTTACGTAATTCGTGCCTGGTAGAAGGTATTTGTTTATTTTGTGTGTGTGTGTTCTCTGACTTCTGATAATTCTTCTCCGATTTCTTCTGCTTTTGCTGCTTATTTCTCCTCTTGCTTCTGCTTATTCTTCTTCTTCTCCCCTTTCTTCTGCTTGTCAGGGAATTTTCAAAAGAATTACGTAATCCGTGCCATCGGTAGAATGTATTTATTTATCTTTTTTTCGTCTTCCGTGATTTCTACTAATTCTTCTTCGAGTTCTTCTGCTTTTGCTGCTTGTTCTCCTCTTTCTTCTGCTTCTGCTTATTCTTCGTCTCTTTCTTCTGCTTCTTCAGGGGATATTTAAAGGTCTTGCGTAATCTGCGCCATTGGTAAGAGGTATTTATATATCTTTTTTCTGTGACTTCTGCTAATTCTTCTTCTTCTTCTTCTTCTGTCTCATCAGGGGATATTTAAGGGTCTTACGTAATCGATGCCATTGGTAAAAGAGGCGTTTTGGTTAGTTTCCTAATATTGTTTTCACTTTTGGATAACCATTTATCATTTTGTTCTCTAGTATTCTGCTTCGTCAGGGGATATTGAAAAGTCTTGCGTATTGGATGCCATTGGCGTTTTGGTAAGTTACATTATACTTTTTTTTCCTTTTGTGTTATTGTTTATCGTAAGCTTTAACACGTCGTATTCTTCTTCTTCGGGAGATATATTTGTCTTACATACACCATACCATTTGTAAAAAAAAAAAGACGCCCTTTCTTGTTGTCATGATAGTTTTTTGTCTTTTTGATAATAGTTTATTGTAAATTATTACGAAATCTCGTTAAGTTTCGTTTTAAATTCGATTTATTAATGTAACAAGATAACCGAGGCTCAAAAAAAAAAAAAACGGGATTCTCAGGCAAGATCGAACTCGATCGCGGTTCAAAAATAGACCGATACTGTTGCCCATACACCAGGCAATTAAAACGCTGCTTCCAACAGTTTTTCCACCTGCCTAAAAATAATGGATCCAGATTATTTATTATACGAATAGGTCGAAATACTATATTTAGAAAAAAAGGTTTCTTGGGTTAATTGTTTGTCAACTAAAGAGTTTTTTCAAACAATTTTTTTCTAATGCAGCTGTTTGGACGATTCTGTGGCCCTGGTAGCTGACGTAATATTGCATATCCATTTCTCTGTCTTATTTAAATTGACCTCTTTTATTTCGTGCGGTAGATTTCTCCTCCTTTTAAACGATCAAGTGATTATGCAGTGGACGACTCGTGGGCGTTGCCACGTTGATACCGGGCGGATCCTCCCGTTAAAAAGAAGAATGAGAAGAAGAAGAAGAGGGTGGCTATGGGCAAGTTTAATGACGAGATATGCAGAGTGGAGGATGATGACACCACCGAACATTTATTCATGTGTAAATCGCAACAACAAAAATCAGATCAGGATATAATTTTAGGGACACTGACATCCCCTCACAAAAAGCCGGGAGATTATATAAGGATAAACCCTAAAAATTAAGAGTGTTCTTAACTTGAAAAGTGATGGATGTCAAAGTTAAGCAGCTACAACGGCTCTGCCTCAGTTAGATAGAAGAAGAAATGAAAGGGGGTTGGGGTAAAAGTAAAGTAGAATTATTGGATAGTATCTAAGTTAGAAACATCTGAATTTTTCGGGGTTAATTTGGTTGCAAAAAATGGATAATCGACATGAATTAAGATAAACATTTTGAAGTAACATAAAGTAAAGTTAAACTAAATAATGGGTCAAGTAAACAATTAAGGGAATAAGATTTGCACCTCATAAACAGTGTAGTCGTGTGCCCGCAACTGTGTTTGTGGAGTGATCGCTGGAACCAGAACCCATAGAGGTTATATATATATACCTGGAGTTGCGATCTTTATACCCTACGGGCTGCTCTTGAGCAAGACCCTGTGTTGGCATAAAGCCATACCAATACTACATAGTTCGGTGGTCTTCCACCAGGGCGGCGCTGCAAAGCCTTGCGGCCATTTTTATAGGTCTGCTAACCCACAAATTGAACAGGGATTAAGGGCGATTGTGAAGGTTTTTTATTGTTAATGTTTAATGAGTAAGTAATTAGCGAATTTAGGGTTAGTGAGTAAGTGTTTATTGAATGTTTATGAGTAAATGTCTAGTTTAGTGAATGTTTACTGAATTTTTAGGGTTTTGTGAATGTTACTGAATCTTTATTATGCAAGTATTCAGTGAATGTTTAGTCAGTCTTCTGGGTTTTAATGAATGTTTTGTGAATATTTAGTGTGTAAGTTATCAATGAATGTTAAGTGAGTGTTCCGTGAATGCTAATATTTAGTGAGTGTTCAGAGTTTACTGAAAATGTTTTGTGAATGTTAGTGTTTAACGAATGCTTAGTGCATACGCCCTATTTGTTTCTTGTAGGAAATCTCCTAACAAAAACTTAGCTGGGTGGTTAGCTGGAGCGCTAGGAATATACTTAACAGATATATTTTCAGAATCACATATTGAACATTCAGTAGATTTCAAAGACAAAGTTAAGAAAAAGTATATAAAGGGACACATCGTTAGTTTTGATGTAGTAGCATTATTCACCAATGTCCCCTTGAATAAAGTATTAGAATTTCTTCAGACTAAATATAATGAGGGTATTTTCAATCCAAACATAGAAATAGGCGTCTTCCTTGAGTTGATTAAATTATGTGTCAGTGATACTTATTTCACGTTGAGGGACAAGTTTACGAACAGAAATACAGAGTAGCTATGGGGTCCTCATTATCACCTATACTCGCTTACATCTTTATGGAATATTTCGAAACCAATCTAGTTCCTAATATTAATGTCCCTAACTTAAAACTACAAGGTTGGTGGAGATATGTGGATGATATTTTTGCTATTCTGCTATAGGTGATGAAAATGAAATAGAAACTTTTCTAGACGAACTCAGTAAGTTTGATAGCAACATCCAATTCACTTTAGAGAAAAGTAACAATAATAAACTGCCCTTTTTAGACATACTCATAGAAAGAAACGAAAAAAGATATGAATTCAGCACATATAGAAAGCCCACACACACACAAACACAAACTCATACATTCATTTCTTCTCTTTTTACAGTCATGATATAACAATAGGGGTTCTAACAGGTTTATTTCTTAGAGCAATGAGAACGTGTGACCCTTGCAAGATAGATCAAGACATAAATTACATCGATAATAGCTTTGATACATTAGCATACCCGGAATGGTTCAGAAAAAGGGCACTCAACAAAGCTAGGAAGATTTTTTACAGAGCAAATGTAGAGAGTTCATGGAATAAAGAAAACAGGAAAATAGCTGTCCCCCCTTTTGTGCCTAAAATGAAACAAATCACTTCAAAAGTGAAAGAAAGTAAATATAAATTTGTGTATACTTTTGTTTGTTTGTATGGTGTTTTTACGTTGCATGGAGCCTAGTGGTTTATTCAACAACGGGACCAACGGCTTTATACGTGACTTCCGAACCACGTCGAGAGTGAACTTCTATCACCAGAAATACACATCTCTCACTCCTCAATGGAATGGCCGAGAATCGAACCCGCGACCACCGAGGTGGGACACTAATACCATACCATACAGAAGTAAATTATGCTTCTGCACGGGGATTTTCAATGGTGAGGAATCCATTTCTGACCATGGTTTTAGAGTTGGAGTAGTCATTAACCTACAAACCCAAGATAGTAACTACCAGCCGGCGCAATTTCTTAGCCGATTCTAAAATTCTTCATATATAAGTATTGATCCTTCTAGGGTGTGATTTGTGTGTAAAAGTGTCTTAGTGTATGAGGAATCTTTAAATATACATATTTTTTTTATCATCTATGTTGTTGAGCTGTATGGCCATTGGGCTTCGGCGCTTGGCTTTGTTCAATAAATTTCATAAATCAGTCCAGAATACATGGATTTTAGTTTTGGAATTACTATGGCAGTTTGAAAGGTATTTAGAGTTTGCCAAGGACGGGTAATATCATCTACATTGAATTTGGAAGACTTTTAAAAACAGAATGTTGATACACAACTACAAATGAACCATTGACAAGAGAAATTCACCTACTATGTTTTTACAGATAGATGTATCTATGAGATAAGTCTATAGAAATGCCTTATCTTTGGAGTGAGGAAGGCACTTCATGCAATGAGTAATATAATACCCACACACTTATTTACAAATTACAATACGAGGTTAGTTGAACTCCAAATGAAACTTTTTATTTGACATATCATGGTGAAAAAAATTGGGTAATTCTACAGAATAGTTCCACACGGACTGCACGGAACGTAACCGCGGATACGACATCCACTAGGGATTGGGGCGTCCAATGTATTTCGCCGTGTTTAGGGGCCCCTGGGGGTTAACTACAGTCGTCCGTTTAAATATTACTTAAAATTCTTGTTCAGGAGATAAAACTGCATAGAAAACCGCCACTGCCATAGTCTAAGCCGCCGCGGAATAGTACTGTAGATCTACCTACTAGTAAATGGCTGCCATCATCAGATGCACGTCTCACTGTTTTTACAGTCACTGTAACTGTCTTTGTGGCAGTATGTTACACAGGAAACACTGCCAGCTTTGCAACGGCAACGTTCTGTTTCACATTTGCTAGTGCACCTCGTCATCTGGAGGTTTTCTAAGGAATTTCATCGGTAAGAGATGGCCGCTTTGTCTGTCCCACCCGAACTTCCCCGGTTCGCGTTCATTGGTTGTGCTTGACGATGTTGGAAGCAGCATTTCCAGTCCTTTAAATGCTGGTGACATATATAGATCTCATGACGTAGCTCCTCAAAAGTTGATACTGCAGTCTTTGATCTTGCCCCTGCCCACGCTCGTACTGAGAATCTTTCAGCCATATGCAGATCCTCATCAGACATTACATCGGTCACTGCAAAGTTCGCCAGCGAGTAGTTGGGTAGGACTGCTCGCTAATGCTGCATGAATGGCACCAATTCGGCTCATGGAGTCATCAACAGTGAGCAAATGAGCCTTCAATAATGAAAGACATCGTGGCCTACCAAGTTTTTGGGAAATGATGTGAAGTGGGATCATACGTCTTCTATCACCATTCGCAAACTGAACCACAGTTCTTGGAGGCCATTTTCTATGAAGTGATGCACATAGCGCAGAATTAGAGCAACACTGTCTGCGTCATTTGAAAGTATCACAGCACGTTGACACCCTCTACTGATACTCCATCAGTGTGTTGGATGATGCAGCAGTCAGCCTCTTCTTGCCAATTAGATAGCTCTGAAATAATGGAAACATTACTGTTATCTACCAGTTTAGTTAAAATCACTTCACCATCTCTTACCATGCCACCGATTACCACGTGTTGCATGTCTCGTGACGCCATCTTACTGACCAACTCTTGCAGTTGCTCCTTATTCTTTCCAGAGGCCCAAAACTTGTCTACTTGCTTAGGAATCGGCACTTCCTCACTAATATTGATCAAACCAACCACCCCAGATTTACCTTCTCTTCTGATACGCTCACCTCCCTTGATGGAAAATTCATTATTATAACTCAAAAATTACATGCATGAGCTCTGAGTCGGTCATTTTTTGAAGATGAGTAATTTCCCCATGCTTGTTAAAATTGTAAGATCCCTGTACTGGCGAATCCTAAGACATAAAATACAGTAAAACGTGGGTCTTCATTGGTGACTGCCAGGTGAACCGGTTGCGGTGCTCTGTAATTGTCAAGGTTTTGCTCAAGTTCACCCAAAAGCTTGGATTTGCCCATTTTTGTGGTGAAGTCGCCATCAAACAAAAGAGAGACAGGAAGGAGGTCATACTTCATATTCTCTGAAACTAGCATACCCCTCTCTTTGACAATTTCCATAGTCCTATGTCCATGTGCAATATCCTTAACTACAACAGCTGTTTTGGGAGTTGTGATCAAACTTTGGACACAGGCATTTGAGATGAGATGAGGTAGATTGACTTCAGAAATTGTGGCACTCAGCTTTTTAGATTTGAATATAAATCTCAACTCTGTATGCCTGGTATTGTTTCTGACCATTTTTCATAGCACTGAGGAGTTGTTCCTGTACCATGGGATTAACAATCTCTTTGGTGACAATGTTGTGCGATGGAATAACAACCTTGACATCATAGGGGTTCTCTCTTTAAAGAATAAAGTCCAGCAACTGATACATTGATATCAAACTCCATCCCTTTATGACCATATAGTTCATGATGGACGCGACTTGCCTTTAAATGTGTCATGACCGCAGCATTTGTGAGAGAATTAAAGTGGTTAGAGATTCCGGTAATTTCATGAAAGAGAAGCTCAAACTCGGCCACAATGGACGCATCACCTGAACTACCGACAATGACGTTGGAATAACAAGGGCTATTCTACTCCAAGAACCTCGATCCTTTCAAGGTACCAAGAGGCATATCTTAAGTAGTTGATGCAATCAAAAGCTCTCAATATCTTCATGTAGTAACAAGTTCCCATCACGGTCAGCCATAATGAGTTGTTTTATGACATGTACAATGGACTGAAATATACCCAAATGATAATCTGGCTTCACATTCTGCTGTAAACTTCAAGTACCTCTCTTGCTGCTCGCTGGCCTTAGCAGTGACGGTTTGCAATGTTAAACTCATCTGTAGAATTAGACTTTCTAGCAAGACAAGTCTTGAGGTTGGCAAGCGACTGCAGTAATGAACTGAATGTCTCAACGGAGTTCTGAGTAATGAAGTCTTTCCATTTGAGAGAGTCAATCATTTCCGAGACTATCACCAGACCTTTGAGAGAGCGAACATAGTGTGAACATGATAGAAGAAATTGGAGGACTTTCTTCCCAAAAATTTCACACTCAATTATCCCATCTAGACCTGTGCCTATCAAAAGTCGTCCGGCACAATGCAAGAGAATTCTGGAGAAGTGAAACATACCCATCATGGAAAATATGTCATTGAACGCATTTGTGAATTGTAGTATATTCAGTGATAGGTTGTGGAGTCACTGGGAGAAATCCAACTCTCATAACAGAAGCTTTAGACTCAGCTCTGAGAGCATGTATATACCACCCCAAAGATGGTAGCTCTCCCATGACTGCAGCAGAATGTGGTAAGCCACAGAGAACAAGAGTGATAAGAAATTCTACTTTTTCAGACTCTCCGGCTGCACACTCAACCTTATTATGATCTGTGTAGAAGTTTTCCCACGTCAAAAGATTGTAGACTGGGTCTGTGAATGGGCTTATGGTGAATGGGTACAATCTGGCATGATAATTCAACCTTTGCAATGGCGATGAACCTGGTTTTTGTGCTGCATCTTGGAATTGTACCATTCCTGTTATCCATTGCTCCAATACAAAAGCTACTGTCACTAAAGTGGCTGGGAATAGGGGCACCATTAGCCTCTGAGGCATGCACAGCATACGATGCCAGGAGATTTCTGGCTCTCTTCACTTCATTGTAACTTGTTGAAACACCAATGTGATTCGTATTTTGAAAGATGAGGAAGAAGAGACGATGACACAACTTCCAAATCGGCTCTGTATTTTAGTTAATTCCCTCATTTATCAATTCTATTTTGAATATATATAATATACATCTGCCTTTTTTATTCTATTTTCTCAAATTCTAAAATAGGGTTTAATAGATTCTAATAGTTTTAAATCGTATTTTGAAAGAAAAAGAAGAGACGAAGACGCATCTTCCAAATCGACTCTGTATTTTAGTTAATCCCCTCATTTATCAATTCCATTTTGAATATGTAATATACATCTGCCTATTTCATTCTATTTTCTCAATTTCTAAGATAGTTTTTAATAGATTCTAATTAGTTTTTAATCGTTTTTATAAAGAAGGAGAAGAAACCATGACATCTTCCGAGTCTGCTTCGAGTTCTTCTCTGTTTTTTTAGTTAATTCCATTATTTATCAATTTAATCTTATAGGTATAATAAAAGTCTGTCTTTTTATTATATTTTCTCAATTTCCAAAATAGTTTTAATAGATTATTAACAGTTTTTAAATCGTATTTTGAAAGAATGAGAGGAGGAGACCATGACATCTTTCAGGTCGGTTTCGATTTATCCTCTGTATTTTAGTTAATTCCCTCATTTATCAATACTATTTTGAATATATAATAAACATCTGCCTTTTTAATATATTTTCCAAATTTCCAAAATAGTTTTTAACGGGTTTTAAATAGTTATTTTTGAAAAGAAGAAGAAGAGACAACGACACAACTTCTTCTTCTTCCAAATCGGCTTCGCGAATCTGACACGTTGTTTACGACCTAAGTGACACGACGCTTATTTAGGCCTATTTTGAGCCGTCAAGACAACATTTTGGGCCCAAATTGAAGCCTAAATCACCTATATTGTCTTTAGAAGAAGCTTAGAATAGGCCTACGTCGACCCCAACGCCTCAAATAAGTAAATTAAGAGGCCTATACATCGGGAGGTTGCCGGACTAGGCCTACCTACCTACTGCCTTACGGTGTGTATATTATAGGCCTATGCCATCCGTATTAAGTCTATTTTACCAATATCCGACATTTTATTCTGATAATGAGACAGAATTATATATTGATATGAAGATTTAGGGCTAGGTATATTCGCTTTACGAATAAACAATATTTCAGGACTACCTTATAGGCTCGTTTTACGTGCATAGGCCTGCTTTAGGCCTAAGGCATAGGCATAGTTAATGATTTAATGACATTTTCGATAATTAAGGAACTTCAGATGAATAGAAATAGATTATAATTCTAATTACTATAATCGTTTTTTATCCAAAATTGCTGCCACAGCAGTAACGGCCATTGATAGGCTTGGTAATATAGGCCTACTTAGGTCTACTCAATTTTGCAAGACACTTATCCCAGCCTAGGCCTATGTGATGTAGAGAGATGCTCGTGTAAGTTCTTGATTTTATTCTGTGCCGATTAAGGTATCGTAGCGCCTAGGTAGGCCTGTTTTCAAACGTGGGGAAATTTCTGATAGGCTACTAAGCTTGATGGTCAGTTACTAATGTAGGAATTAATTTTAAATTTGCTTTTGTCTAATTCCAGGTTTGTGCTTTCAGGGATATTTGTGTCTCTCTCTCTCTCTCTCTCTCTCTCCTTCCCCCTCTCCCCTCTCCCTCTCTCCTCCTCTCCTCTCCCTCCCCTCTCTCTCTCGCTCTTCTCTCCTCATCTCTCTCTCTCTCTCTCTCTCTCTCTCTCTCTCTCCTCTCTCTCTCTCTTGTAGTGCTACTACCTTTGAGGCTGTGGTATTGAGGGAGAGATGAAATGAAATAATTGTATTGTCTTATGGGATAATTTCTCTCTCTCTCTCTCTCTCTCTCTCTCTCTCTCTCTCTCTCTCTCTCTCTCTCTCTCTCTCTCTGTTCGTCTGTCTCTTGGCTTGCTGAAGGGTTAGTCACCAGTTCAAGCTTTCTGACAGTGCTGACACACGTACATGTGTGACCACTCCCCAAACGAGACTTCGACTGACGTTTGCGGTTCGCCACCGCCTACCCCTGCTTCTCTGGTGGCTTTTCTGGAGTCCTGCCAGACATTACTGTCTCTGGTATTCCTGCAAGTGTTTCTGTCACAGAACGCAATGCCGTTGAGCCTCCTTCAGGGGTTGTTTTACCTTTATTAAGCTGGTATCACAATAGTCATTTCTTGCTCGCGGTTTTGGCCAGAATCCAGCCGATGCTCGCGAGCAAAAGTGTTGTATCGTCACACTAGGACCTCGTGGTTTAAGGAGCAGTAGGAAAAAGTAAACAAAACTGATCGGCTGATATCATCATGGTGCCCAGAATGCAAGAGTAACAAAAATGTTTGTGGTTCGAGAGTGGCTCAGGGGAAGAGAAGCCAAAGGTCTGAGAGTGCGTCCTATCAGCAGCAACCATCTTGTTTGTTTACACTACGCGGTTGCTCGCGGTTTGTGCTCGCTGCTTCCCGTCCAGTTGGGAAGCAAAAATCTCAAGCTAAAAGCTCCCGCTTTTCCATTTTTGGCAGCAACAGCTTGCTGCTGGAGAAAAAAAGGGCTAGTGTGAGGCCACCTTAAGTGCCTCTGTGGTTTCAAGCATGGAATGTACTCCTCTGATGCCATTGCCTGTAGCGTGCAAGAAGGAAATGGCGATGGCTTATGCCAAGAGAGCGAGTGTTCCCCCCACCACTAACCCACCTACCTTCAATTTATCATCTTGTTACCAAGATTCAGCAGCCATTTCTAGCTTGCAATGAGGAATGATCTTATGTCAAAGGCTAGTTTGTATACATAGGAAAAATACAGATCATTTTGTTCATGAAACTTACCTGACCGAAACATTACCTGACAGATATATATAGCTGTATTCTCCGAAGTCCGACAGAATTCAAAACTCGCGGCACACGCAGTGGGCGGCCAGGATGGTGGTAGTACCCATTCCCGCCGCTGGGAGGCGGATATCAGGAACCATTCCCATTTTCTATTCATATTTTTTTCTGTCGCCGGTCGGTAAACACCTGTTTACAGACCTCCGCCCAGGATTTTTGGATTTGACTCGTTCTAAGTATCTGGATTGACTTTTGGTTTTGACTCTGGATTGTTGGATTGGCATACGCGATAGTGGACTGTTTTTTTATTTTGGATTGGCTTTTCTGTGAACGTGATGTCGGGATCAAGTTCAGTGAGCTTCAGAGTGTGTGTGAGGACTGATTGTAAGGTGAGGCTACCGAAATCATCGGTAGACCCCCACACAGTATGTATGGGGTGTAGGGGGCAATGTGTGTTTGTTGGATGATCGTTGCATTGAATGCAAAAGTTTGACTGATGATGGATGGAAGGTGTATGATCCTATCGGCGTAAGTTGGAGCGCGATAGGATCAGGAGGTCTTCCTCCAAGAGCGGTTCTACGAAAGGTAAGGGAAGTAACATTTCTCCTACTTTTAACAACCAGTAGAATTTGCTTCACCTAATCCTGTGTGTTGCCTGAGGGCCCTAGTTCTGTGTCTGAAGAAGGTAATGCCCTTTCTCTGATTCTAGAGTCGCTACGCACTCTAGAGTCCAAAGTGTTGGCCCTAGAAAAGGGCTCAAGTAAAGTGTGTTGATCGTGCCCCTAGTGTTGTGGAGGGGGCGTCAGATCGGCCCATAATGCCTCTAGGTCTAGACCTCTGTCGGACTCCCAGGACTCAGGGACGTGGGCATGTCGAAAGCCGCAAGAGGGTTACGGGGGCTCCCCACCGATCTGGCGTCCTTCGGCAGGACCTGTTGCTACTTCACAGGCTGCCAAGGAGCGTGCTAGGCTCGCATCCTTAAGGATTGTTTTTCGTCCTCCGAGGCGCCCTCCCCGCGCAAGGGGTGGAGCGCTCGGAGAGACTCGCGTCCGTTGAAAAGGACTTTTCCTAGGGAGGACGCTTTACGTCCCCTCTCTCCGCTATCGTTGCGGTCTTCGCCTGCGTCGTATGACGCGTTTCCTCCACAGAAGAGAGGCTCGGACGACGCTGAGAAGCGCTTCTCTCGCGCCTCGGAGAGGCAGGTTGCTGTACCTGTGAGAAGGAAGGAGGCGTCCCCTCGCCCCTCGTCTTCTCGCAGGCGCAGCCCTTCACCTCCTCTCGTTTCTTCGCCAACGAAGAGTATTCTTGTGTCTCTTCAAGACCAATTGTCGGCCTTAATGGCTCAGAAGACTCGCCCAGCAGCAGTTGAGCCTAAACGTAGGAAGGACGCTAGACTGCCTGTCAAGAGGACGAGGCAGTCCCCTTCTCCGTCTCCTCGTTCGTCTCTGTCTCCGCTTGCTTCTCCTTCGGAGCTTCCTTGTTCTCGTTATGCGGGTAGGAAGTCTCGTGGACAGGACGCTTTTCTTCCCTCTCGACGTCCTGATCAGCCCGCGCGTCAGGACGCCTTTGAGGACGCTCGGCAGGACGCCTTGGAGGACGCTTTTGAAGACGCTCGGCAGGACGCTTTTGAAGACGCTCGTCGGGATGTTTTGCTTGACGCTTTGCCTGTTGAGAAGGCTTTCGAGAGCGCCCAGAAGGACGCTTTGAAAGCGAAAGCTGGACGCTTGAGCGGAAAGCGTAAGGACGCTCCTCGAGAGCGAGTAAGAGTAGCCTCTCTTGACGCGCAGCGCGGTCAAGACGCTCTTCGTGGTTCGAGCTCTAAGGATCGACAGAAGGTCGGTCGCTTTGAGAGGCTGATATTAGTCATCCTCGAAAGCCTTTGTTGAAGGACTAGACCCGTTGGGCGCACGCCCTCTCCAGAGGTTCAATCTCCTTTGCCGCTTCGGGAGGAAGGAGAGCTTAGTAGTCCGGCGGACTCAGTTGAGGAGGAACAGCCGTCAGTTTCGTCGGTATCCGACTACAAGGTGCTGGTTCGACTGTTACGCTCTTCTTTTGGTGAGAAGTTCCAGCCTGCAGCTCCCAAGTCTCCACCCTCTCAGTTTTCGTCATCGAAGTCGTGCAAGGTTCCGGAGTTTGTGAGATGAAACTTCCTTGTCCACAAAGAGAGCGTTCAAGAAGTTGCAGGATTGGATGGAACGTCGGAAGGATCAGGGCAAGTCGACTTTCGCCCTTCCGCCTTCAAGACTCGGTGGGAAAGGCGGCATTTGGTATGAGACCAAAGGTGAAGTAGGAGTTAAGATCCCGTCGTCTTCTCAAGGGGACTTTGCTAGTCTGGTCGATGCACAGAAGAGATCTCTTTTATCGACCGCTAAGATTTCGTGGACACCAACGGAGATTGACCATCACATGAAAAGGTCTGTTTAAGGACTCTGGAGTCTTTAACTTTCTAGACTGGTGCCTGGGAGTCCTGGATCTTCAATCTAGGAGTCCTGACTCTTTGAGTCTGGGGGAGCTGTCCAATGTGTTATCTTGCATGGACAAGGCCGTCAGGGATGGTTTGGAAGAGTTAGTGTCTCATTTCGGCACTGCTTTCCTCAAGAAGAGAGCGCTTTTCTGCAATTTTACAGCTAGGTCTGTTTCTGCATCGCAGAAAGCGGAGCTTCTCTTTGCACCTCTTTTGAGCCATCTCTTCCCCCAGGCTATGGTAAAGGACCTGGCAGTGAGCCTACAAGAGAAGGCTACCCAGGACCTCTTGGCCCAGTCTTCAAGACGTCCCGCAGTCCCTACCACGTCGTCTTTTGGACGACCTCCTAGGAAGGTTAAACCCTTTCGTGGCGCTCCTCCCTCGAGAGCTGCTCCTTGAGGGAGAGGGCTTGCAAGAGGAAGAGGTTCCTTCAAACCTAAATCCTCTAAGTGAGAAGATAGTCCTTCAGATGCGGGTCGGAGCCAGGCTAAAGTTCTTTGCGGGGGGGGGGGGCGTGGAGAGAGAGAGATACAGATGCGTGGTCCCTCAAGATAGTGGAACAGGGGTAAAACAAGATCCCCTTTGTGGACCCTCCTCCTCTATCTACGACTCCCAGAGATCTTTCCCCGTCGTATCAAGGGGAGAAACATCAGGTTCTTTTAGATCTTTTAGATCAAATGATCAAGAAAAAGAGCGGTGGAGCAGGTCTTAGACCTGGGGTCACCAGGATATTACAACAGACTTTTCCTGGTACCAAAGCAGTCGTCGGGGGGGTGGCGTCCAGTCTTGGACGTAAGCAGCCTGAATCTTTTCATAGAAAAGAAAAAATTCAAGATGGAAACACCTCAGTCGGTTCTAGGAGCCTTAAGAGGTTCCGGGCGGACTGGATGGTGTCCGTTGGACCTACAGGACGCATACTTTCACGTGCCTATCCACCCTCTTTCAAGGAAGTTTCTGAGGTTTATGCTAAGGGACAAAGTTTTGGACAATTCCGAGCCCTTTGTTTCGGTTTAAGCACGGCTCCGATGGTATTTACCATGCTCATGAAGAACGTAGCGAGATGGTTACATTCTGCAGGAATAAGAGTGTCCCTGTATCTCGACGATTGGCTTATCAGAGCATCGTCAAAAGAAAGGTGTCTGAAGGACCTTCACTTCACGTTGGAGCCTTGGCGAGGCCTCCCTGGGACTTCTGGTCAACCTCGAAAAGGCGCATCTGACCCCAACACAGTCCATCGTGTATCTGGGGATTCAGATGGATTCAGTGGCTTTTCGAGCGTTTCCGTCCCAGGAACGACAGCTGCAAGGGGGGGGGCTTAGAGAGAGTTTCGGCCTTCCTGGGGAAGGAAGCTTGCTCGGCGAGGGAGTGGATGAGTCTGCTGGGGACCATTTCCTCGCTGGAAAAGTTTGTTTCCCTGGGAAGACTACACCTCAGACCTCTCCAGTTTTCTTCTAGCAGACGAATGGAGAGTCAGAGAGGACTGGATGCGACCTTTTTGATCACCAAATCGGTGAAGAACCATCTAAGATGGTGGTTAGATCCTCGGAAGTTTCGAGAGGGGTTGTCCCTAAAGCTTCTGAGCCCCGACCTAGTGTTGTTTTCCGACGCCTCGGTGTCGGGATGGGGAGCAACAACTAGGAGGGGAGGAAGTGTCAGGCACCTGGAGGGGGGCAAACAGGTGTCCTGGCACATCAATGTGAAGGAACTAGCGGCGGTTTTTTTCTGGCGCTACAGTTCTTCCAACAAAAGGTTGCAGAGAAAGTGGTCCAAGTCAACTCGGACAACACCACAGCCCTTGCGTACCTAAAGAAGCAGGGAGGTACACACTCCCGTCCTCTATTTTATTTAGCGAGGGAGATTCTGCTGTGGGCAGATGCGAGACGGATCAGGATCCTGACGAGATTTATCGCAGGAGTCCAGAACGTCAGAGCAGACCTTCTCAGCTGAACAGGATCAGATCCTGCCGACGGAATGGGACGTTGCACCAGGACGTCTGTCGAGAGCTCTGGAGACTGTGGGGGCGTCCGTTAGTCGACCTATTTGCGACGTCGAGAACGAAGAGGTTGCCTCTTTATTGCTCCCCTGTGTTGGATCCGGGAGCAGTCGCTATAGACGCTCTGCTCTGGGACTGGACGAACCTGGACCTGTATGCCTTCCCGCCATTCAAGATCATGGGGGAAGTAGTAAGGAAGTTCGCGGCATCGGAGGGGACGAGGTTGACACTGATCGCCCCGATGTGGCCCGCGAAGGAATGGTTCACGGAGGTAATGTCCTTCATCATAGACTTTCCGAGGACGTTGCCCTGGAGGAAAGATCTACTCAGACAGCCCCACTTCGCAAGATATTACCGCAAAACCTCTCCGCTCTGGGTCTGACTGGCGTTCAGACTATCGAAAAGTTGACCAGAGCGAGAGGTTTTTGTAAATAAAAGCAGCTGCGAAGGCGATCGCCAACGCTAGGAGGACTTCCTCGAGAGCTGTTTACCAGTCGAAGTGGGCTTCCTTCAGGGCATGGTGTAGAAAGGGGGAATTTCCTCTTCCACTACCTCTGTGGAGCCAGATAGCCGATTTCCCTGCTATTTTTAAGAAATGTGCAGAAGCTGGCAGTCCGACCATCAAGGGATATAAGAGTATGCTGTCAGCAGTCTTCCGACACAGAGGCCTAGACCTGTCTGACAACAGAGATCTTCACGATCTCCTGAGATCATTTGAGACGGTCCAAGATACCTCAGGCGAGGCCTCCTTCTTGGAACTTAGATTTAGTCCTTAGACTGTTGATGTCGAGTCCTTTCGAACCTCTCCATGAAGCGTCTCTTAGGAACTTGACGAAGAAGGCTCTTTTCCTAACTGCTCTGGCGACGGCGAAGAGAGTTAGCGAAATTCAAGCATTTGTAAGCGAGTGGGCTTCAAAGGTGACCAATGCGGTCTGCTCTTTGAGTCCCCACTTTCTAGCAAAGAATGAAAACCTGTCTAACCTTGGCCAAGGAGCTTTGAAATTAAGGGTATGACAAGCCTTGTGGGCCAAGAACCTGAGAGAAGCCCTGTGCCCTGTCAGGGCTCTAAAAGTTTTATGTCCACCAAGACTAAGGAGGTACGAGGTCCCTCAGATAATCTGTGGTGTTCGGTTTAAACGGCCCGATATACCATTATCCAAGAATGTTTTGGGCGTTCTTCTGAGGGACGTCATTAAAGAGGCTCATTCGTCTTACCAGAAGACCGATTTGAGACCTCTTGCGAGTGAAATAAGCTCACGAGGTCAGAGCTGTCGCAACCTCGCTTGCCTTCCAAAGGAACATGTCGATCAAGGACATCCTTGACGCCACCTTTTGGAGGAGCAATTCAGTATTCGCCTCACACTACTTGAGAGATGTGAGAACGATATACGAGGACTGTTGTTCTCTTGGGCCATACGTTTCTGCAGACACAGTCTTGGGGGCTGAAGGTAGCTCTCTCCCTATCCCTTAGTTAGTTTAGGTTAGTTTTTAGTTGTTGTGTTTTTTGGTTGTGGTGAGTCTTTGGTGAAGACCTCCCATCTCTTAGCTTAGTGTTCAGGGTCTTGGATAGTTGGTCAGGTGGTGGTCAGTTGCTTCGTTGCCCTTCATTTGTATGGCTCTATGCTCTTGTCACATTGAGGTCACGTCCCCGTTGACAGAGCATCCAGAGCGCACCAGCACTACAGGTCTCCACCTGGCTGGCAACTCTGATTAAGCACAAGCAGGCTTAAGTGACAGTAATCACAGAGTCTACTTTGCTAACAGGTGAGGAACCAAGGTGTACATCATCTACTTAATTTAAGTTTCCTACAAATCCTATTCTGTCTGTCTCTCCCACCATCCGAAGGTGGGATTCAGCTATATATATATCTGTCAGGTAAGTTTCATGAACAAAATGTTATTGTTATAATACAATTAAGTTTGTTCATACTTCCTGGCGATATATATAATTAAGCCCACCCCACCTCCCTCAGGAGACAGTGGCACTGATAAAAACTATGGAATAGAAAATGGGAATGGTTCCTGATATCCGCCTCCCAGCGGCGGGAATGGGTACTACCACCTGGCCGCCCACTGCGTGTGCCGGGAGTTTTTGAAATTCTGTCGGACTTCGGAGAATACAGCTTATATATATATCTGCCAGGTAAGTATGAACAAACTTAATTGTATTATAACAATAACATTTTGAAAATTTTATATGCTTTTTAAGTTATGAAAAATTTAACTGTAAATATTTGATAATTTGAGGTTTTTCTAGCTTGTGGTTGGTACTTAATCACTTTGTATGCTTTTTAAACTATTTTACTGGCAAAACTATGAAATACTTCCACCAAAATTTTATTTAACTCATTCATCTTTTGTTTTTATCGTTGATATTAGAAATAGTGATAGTCTGCAGGTATATTTACCCTTCAACATTTTTGTGGGTTGGGAAAACCACTCAGCTGGGAGCATGTCAGTAATGGATGATGTATCCAGCTTGTACACTGGTTTGTCTATCCAAAATGTATTGCTTAGTTTGTTTTCGTGATTGTGATAGACTTGTACCACAACTCATCGGTGACTTAGTTAGTTTTAGATCTGTGTCTTTTCTGTCTATGTAGTGTCTTAGATAAGGACATATGTCAAGACAGTAGTACTATACATACATAAAAGTACTACTATCCTTTTTGTAAAGTTGTAAATTGCCGAATCAGAATTAGATAAGTAAGCATCCGGTACATTTAGTTTTCACGGACCTAATGAACATGAGGTTTCTTCCTTAAAGATGATAAGCTGTTATTGGAAGAGAGCTCTCCAGACCTCTGGCAACTTGAGCAAATCTTTACTCTTGCAGTGTAGGAGGACTCCAGATTATCGAGTCTTTTCAGGTGAGATTTAAAAACAAAAATCTTGTCTGTATGTACTGAGTTTTGTCTTTTGCATAAGCTTCAACCATCTACTTTTTAAAGTTTTATTTGTTTGTGTTTGTGATCAACGTACATTGCAAACCTCACCTAGACTGATAAAAAACTTATTGAGAAGAGTGATATCCTCATGGTAGGAAGAGTTAGTGCTTAGTTGAAGAGGGTAACTTTCTTCTTTCTGTGGTACTGGGGAGTTAGTTTTAAGGTGCGATGGATTATTAAATTTCATAAAAAGTTGGTCGTCCTTTTCAAGTGTAATTATTTATCTGGGGTTATTACTCATATTAAATTTGGTATATATGATTTAATCAGTCCCCGGATATTGGCAGAGTCTTCGTTACGATGGTTTGATGTTAGCGAAAAGCGCCGATAACTGAAAATTGACAATTTTCCATGCTTATCGCGCTGATAACTGGAAATCAGCATATTTCAGCATCAAAATTCAGCGATTTTCAGCGCTAACCAAGCCACACAAAACTGGATCGGCGATAACTACATACGTATAACTCAATAGTTCACATTTAGTGTCAATGTCTATGGTCTTTATAATGTCATGTAATTTCCTTATCAAAATCTAGATGAACTTGCTCACCATTAATCTTGGCAACACATCTAGCAATTAAGGAAGATGTAGAAGCACTAAGAAATAGAAATAATTATGATAGCATAAATAATGAAAAATAACAGCACCTTTGTACAGCCATGTTCACCATACCATGCCACATCGAAAAGAGACTTGATTTAAAAGTCTCTTTATCGCTGGGACCTATGACGTCATTCAGTGTGAAAGGAAAATTGACAGTAGAAAGGTTCTGGAACGTGTAGAAGGGGAAAACCTTCCAGTTGCACTATGAAGTTATTGTTAGGAGAGGGTAGAAAGCGAGATGGAAAGAAGAGAACATGAATGGAGCTACAGTAAAAGGAATGAAAACGGGTTACAGCTAGGGGCTGAGAGACACTTCAAAGAACCTTGAGTAATGCCTACAGTGCACTACTTTAGGTGGACTGATGGCACTAACCCCCACAGGGTCTTTTTAGGAGCATGTGGTGTGTGTGATTTAATCCCCAGAGTTTTAAAATTATATAGTGTAATATTAAATTTGTACTTCATAAACTTTAAATTGCAACATCCATCAGTAGTCCAAGAATAGTAGTTGTTATATTCAGGTGTTGGCGAGGTTTGCATTTGTTTTTTTCCACAGAATATTCCCCTCTGAAGAGTGAAATTGGTATGAGCGGCGGAATAAGGACAGTGGGAAGGGTTATACGAGGCTATGTAAAGGATTAGGACGCTTTCTGTTCATTAATACCCATCTATCTCCCAAGCTCTTACACTTCCACACTTCCCTCACTTTCTTTTCCCTTTTACTGCCCTGCTCAGATAAACTAGTTTATTTCTGAAATGACTTGACACATGAACCATTGAATGATATTCCTTGCTGTTACACAGCAAACATGCTGTGAACTTCAGTGTAGCTTTTTGGAATTGAGCCTGGTGCTGTAACTTCCTGGTAAGTTTGTACAAAATGTAAGGGAGTTCAGATGATTAGAGACCTGATGGCTCAAATTGTTCCCATATTCTTTTGCCGAACACACCCACAGAACAAAAGAGAGAGGAAATGCTCTTCAGGTGGGGTACCTCTGGGTGTGTCATTTAGGTTTATGAATTACCGTTTAATCTGGTAATAGTAAATGGGTTTCACTGATGCGCTGGAGGCATTATGTAAGGGCCTTTGCAGGATTCCTTCTCACCCTAGCTGCAACCTCTCTCATTTCTTATACCGTGCCTCTGTTCATATTCTCTGTCTTCCATCTGACATTTCATTCTCTCTAACTCTCTAAGAATTGTTTCCTAGTGCAACTGCGAGGTTTTCCTCCTGCTACAATTTTCTCACTTTCCTTCTCAGTGTTAAATGACCTCATAGGTCCCAGTGTATGGGTTTTGGCTTGAACTCTATTCAGTTTTATAAACTACTATATATAAAACCAGTGAAGAAGTGCAATGGAGACCAGTGGTTTGTGTCTGTGAAACATAACCTTGCTCATGATACTGTCACTGAACATTCCCGTTACAATATCTTAATCTTTCAGATCTTTGATGCAATACCGTATGACATCAGTCACTTCATACTATTCTTTTGTTGCATTGCAGAAAAGAGGAGAATGAGCGGTGATGTGGGAACAGCCCCGCCAGAGCGAAGCAAGTGCATCTTTTGCAAGATTAGTGATGGTGTGGAGCCAAGTAATATAGTACATCAGGTTAGTACTAGTACTAGTACAGGCAGTCCCTGGTTATCGGCGGACTCGGTTAATGGCGATCAGGTTTTCCTTGGTTATCGGCGGACTCGGTTAATGGCAATCAGGTTTTCCGGCGCTAGTCAATTGGCGACTTATGGCACCATAATGGGCCGAGTCTCGGTTAATAGAGTTATGGTGTCATAAGATAAGCAACAGAGACATCATTAACTGAAATTCAATGCCATAAATTGCAGAGTTTCGGTTAATGGCGGTTTTCGCTTATCAACGACCCGCCAAGAATAGAACCCACGCTGATAACCCAAGACTGCTTGTACTAGTAGTATATGGTTTGAGGAGACACTGACCTCCTGTTCATAATAGTTTGCTGCAAAAATTTTAATTTTATGTCTTCGTTTACTGACTTTCTAATTTTGAAGTTTCCCAGCCTAACACAAGAACCTTTTAACCACTCTTTTCTAATTGAAGTTTCCACAGGCCTAAACAACTTTTGTTCCTTTTAAATTGAAGTTTCCACAGAACTAAACACTTTATAATTTGAAGTTTCCCACAGACTAACACTTTTCTAATTGAAGTTTTCCACAGACTAACTTTTGTTTAATGAAAGTTTTGTCCAACAAGAATAAACCTTTTCTAATTGAAGTTTCGCAGACTAACACTTTTCTAAATTGAAGTTTCCGGAATAACACTTTTTCTAAGTTTGAAGTTTCCACAGACTAAACCAACTTTTCTAATTGACGTTTCCACAGACTACCTTTTCTAATTGAAGTTTTCCACATACTAGACACTTTTCTAATTGAAGTTTCCACAGACTGAACATTTTCTAATTGAAGTTTTCAACCGACAACTTTTTTGTAATCGAAGTTTTCCACGACTACCTTTTCTAATTGAATTGTTTCAAAAAAAAACGCCGACTAACACTTTTCTAATTGCAGTTTCCGCAACTAACACTTTCTAATTGAAGTTGCACGACTAACCCTTTTCTAATTGAAGTTTCCACAGACGAACACTTTTCTAATTGAAGTTTTCCAACAGACGAACACTTTTCTAATTGAATTTTCCACGACTAACACTTATCTAAGATTGAAGTTTCCAAAGACCAAACACTTTTCTTAATTGTGAAAGTTTTCCACAGACTTTAACCACTTTTCTAATTGAAGTTTCAACTGGACTTTTTTTAAACCTTTTCTAAAGTTGAAGTTTTCCGCAGACCGACACCTTTCTAATTGAAGTTTCCAATGCTTTTAACACTTAATTATAATTGAAAGAGTTTTTTCCACAGAACTAACACTTTTCTAATTGAAGTTTCCACAGACTTAACACTTTGTCTAATGAAGTTTCCAAAGACTAACACGTAATTGAAGTTTCCAACAGACTTAAACACTTTTTCTTAATTGAAGTTTCCACTGACTTTAACCACTTTTCTAAACGGAAGTTTTCCACAGACTAACAACTTTTTCTAATTGAAGTTTCCACTGACTAACACTTTTCAATTGAAGTTTCCCCACAGACTTAACCCCACCTTTCTAAAAAAAATTGAAGTTTCCACGAGACTTTTAAACTTTAATTGAAAGTTTCCAAAAACAGCTAAAGACTTTTCTAAATGGAAGTTTCCACAGACTAAACACTTTTCTAATTGGGAAAGTTTCCACTTGACTAGAAACTTGTTCTAATTGTGAAGTTTTCCAAAAGAGACTGAAACATAACATCTCTTGTTCTAAACGAGAGTTTCCAAACCAGACTTAGAAGAGCACTTTTACTAAGAATAGTTTCCAAGACTAAAAGACCTTTTACACTAATTGAAGTTTCCACAGACTAACACAACTTAATTTCATAAATTGAAGTTTCACAGACTAACCACTTTTCTAATTCAGAACCGTTTGTCCACGCAGCTAAGCACTTTTCCCGTAATTGGAAAGTTTTATAAGTTTCTGCACAACTAACACTTTTTCCTAAATTGAAGTTTTCCACAGACTAAACTTTTTAAGTGAATTTTTGCACCACCAGGACTTTTAAAACCAACACTTTTTAAACGAAGGTTTACCACCCACACAGACTAACACTTTTTCTAAATTGAAAGTTTCCACAGGACTAACACTTTTCTAATTGAATAGTTTGTCACAGGGACTAACACTTTTCTTGAAGTTTCGCAAGACTTTTTTTAACCCACTTTTTAATTGAAAAGTTCCACTAAGACTAACACTTTTTCTAATTGTGTTTCCAACAGACTAACACGCTTTCTAATTGAAATTTTCCAAACAGGACTAAACACTTTTCTAATTGAAGTTTTCCCACAAGACTAACACTTTTTTTCTAATTGCAACCGTTTCCCACAGGACTGAACCAACTTTTATAATTCGAAGTTGTCCCCCCCCTCAAACAGGAAGACTAACACACATTTCTAAACGGAAGTTTCACCATCCAGGAATAAAGACTTGTTTAATTAAACACGAGTTTTTCCACAGATAAAACCATCTTTTAAACGTAAAGTTTTCCACATGAACTGAAACACTTTTTGGTCTTAATTTGAAGTTTCCACAGACTAACACCTTTTGTCTAATTGAAGTTTCCACAGAACTTAAGAGACACTTTTTCAATTGGAAGTTTCCGAAACGCAGACTTAGCCATCTTTTGTCTTAAGCAAGTTTCTGCAAACTAACACGTTTCTATATTGAAGTTCCATCAGGGAAGACTAAACACATTTTTAATTGAATTTTCCACAGACTAACACCTTTTTCAAACGAAGTTTCCAACAGATAAATCACGGTGCTAAACGAAGTTTCCAAACAGACTCTAACACTTTTCTCAATTTGAAAGTTTGTTCCACAAGAACCCTGTAAAGAGCCACTTTTCTAATTGAAGTTCCAACAGACTAACAGAAACTTTCTAATTGGGGGAAGTTTCCTACAGACTAAACCAATTTTTCTTTAATTGAATGTTTGTCCGCATGTACCTTAACACTTTTCTAATTTGAAAGTTTCCAGAGACAGAACAATAACACTTTTTCTAAGTTGAAGTTTGTGTCCACACAGACTAACACTTTTTTCTGTAATTGAAAGTGTCCGAGAGAACAGCGACACTTTTTTAACCCACTTTTCTAAAACGAAGTTTCCAACAGAAAAACACTTTTTCCTAATTGAAGTTTCCACCAGACCTAAACCACCTTTTGTTCTAATGAAAGTTTTCTCCAGACTAACTTTGGGTATAATCGAAGTTTCCAACCCAGACTTTTAAAACCTTTTCGAATTGAAGGTTTACTGTAAGCCAGACTTTTTTTTTTTTTTAACACTTTTTTCCCTAATGAAGTTTGGCCGCAGACTAACACTTTTTTCTAATTGAAGTTTCCACAGGACTAACACTTTTCTAAGAACAAGTTTCCACATTTTTGACTAAAACCGCTTTCTAAGGTCAAGTTTCTGAGATTTGTAACACTGTTGCTAAATGCAACAAGTTTTGCAGACTTTTAACATTTTTAAATTGAAATTTTTCCACTGACCTAATAACACTTTTTCTAAATTGGAAGTTTCCACGACTAACACTTTTCTAATGAATTTTCCACTGACCAAACACTTTTCTAATTGAAGTTTCCACTGAAGAACACTTTTCCTAATTGAAGTTTCCACAGACTAACACTTTTGTCTAATTGAAGCAGTTTAAGACCAACACTGACCTAACACTTATCTTAATTGAAGTTTTCCACCAGAGACCCTAACACTTTTCCTAATTGAAAAGTTTCCACAGAACTAACCACTTTTCTAATGTGAAGTTCCCTAAACACTTTTGACTAAACCTTTTCTAATTGAAAGTTTTCCGCTGACCCCTAAACCAGTGGTTTCTAATGGAAAGGAAGTTATTCCATGACTTTTAACACTTTATCTAAGTGAAGTTTCCACAGGACTAACCCACTTTTCTAATTTGAAAGTTTCCACTGAACTAACACTTTTTCTCTAAATTGAAAAGTTTCCACAGACTAAACACTTTTCTAAACGAAGTATCGCAAAAGACTTAACCCACTTTCTAAACGAAGTTTCCACAGACTAACACTTTTTTCTAATTGAAGGGGGTTTTTCCAACAGGACTAACACTTTTCTAATTGAAGTTCTCCAACAGACACACTTAACCTTTCTAATCGAAGTTTCCGCAAGGACTTTAGCCACTTTTCTAATGAAAGTTTCTGAAAACTAACACTTTTCTAATTGAAGGTTTTCCACAGACTAACACTTGGCTAAGTAGAGATTTCCAATCAGACCTTTAACACTTTCGAAACGAAGGTTTTCCAACAAGGATTTCCACTACACACTTTTCTAAACGAAGTTTCCACAGACTAACACTTTTCTAATTGAAGTTTCCAAGAAACAGACTTTTCCTGTAATTGAAGTTTCCACAGACTAACCACTTTTCTAAATTGAAGTTAGTTTTGACCACAGAACTGTAACACTTTTTCTAATTTTAATTGAAAAAGTTTTTTCCACAGAACTAAACACTTTTTCTAATTGAAAAGGTTTGTCCAACAGACTAAAACCACTTTTAGTTCTAATTGAAGTTTCCAAACAGAACTAAACCTTGTAATCGAAGGTTCCACAGACTTAACCTTTTCTTTTAATTGAAGTTTCCGCCAAGACTTTAACCACTTTTCTAATTGAAGTTTCCGCAGACTGAAACCACTTTTCTAATTGAAGTTTTCCAAGAGGAACTAAAACACTTTTTAAACTAAAAAGGAAAAGGTTTCCACAGGACTAAACCTTTTCTAATCAACAGTTTTTCTGCAAAGAATTAACACTTTTCTAATTGAAGTTTGCAAGATAACACTTTTTAATTGAATTTTCCACAGGACTAACCACTTTTCCTAAACGAAGTTTCACAGAACGAACACTTTTCTAATGAATTTCCACTGACCAACACTTTTCCGAATGAAGTTTCCCACTGGGAACTAACACTTTTTTTTCTAATTGAAGGTTTGAAAACAGACTTTAACCAATTTTCTAATTGGAAGTTTCAACTGACTTTTTAACACTAAATCGAATCTTAATGAAGTTTCCGCAGAACTAAGCACTTTTCTAATTGAAGTTTCCTGCAGAAACTAACACTTTTCTAATTGAAGTTTCCACGACCTAAAAACCTTTTTTCTAATTGAAAAAGTTTTCCGCAGAATAACACTTTTCTAATTGTTTGAATTTCCCACTGAAACCAACAACTTATCCTAAATGAAAGTTTCCACAGACTTAACACTTTTTCCTAAATTGAAAAGTTTCCACAGACTACTAAACTTTTCTAATTGAAGTTTCCAAAAGACTTTTAACACTTTTCTAATGAAGTTTTCCACAGGACCTAACACTTTTTCTAATTGTAAAGGTTTCACCGACTTTTTAAACACTTTTCTAAACGGAGTTTCCCACAGACTAACACTTTTCCCCTTAATTGAAACGTTTCACAGACTTACCACTTTCTAATTGGAAGTTCCAAACTGAAACTTTTACACACTTTCTAAATTGAAATTTTACACCGCAGCTAACCACTTAGCACATTTGCCTAATTGAAAGTGTCCAAAGACTAACACTTTTTTCCTAAAATTGAAAGTTTCCACGAGACTAACACTTCTGTAATTGCAAGTTCCAACAGGACTAACAGACTTTTTTTCTTCTAAATTGAAGAGGTTTCCACAGGAACTAACACTTTTCTTAATTAACGAAGTTTCCACAGACTAACACTTTTTCTAACCGAAGTTTTGTCCAACAGTTTAGAATAACACGTTTTCTAAATTGGAAGTTTTTCCACAGACTAAACAACTTTTCTAAATTGAAAGTTTTCCAACCAGAAACCTAAACATTTTCTAATCGAAGTTTCGCAGAACTTTAGCACCTTGCTAAATTGACAAAGTTTCGCACACAAGAACTAACCTTTCTAATTGAAGTTTCCACAGGACTAACACTTTTTATAATTGAATTGCCACAGACTTAACCACTTTCTAAACGAAAAGTTTATCCCCACAGAAACTAACACTTTTTCTAAACGAAGTTTCCAGCAAGCACAACACTTTTCTTTTTTTAAGTGAAGTTCCACAGAAACCTAACACTTTTCTAATTGAAGTTTTCCACAGAACTAACATTTTCTAATTGAAGTTCCACTGACTTTTAACACTTTTCTAATTGGAAGGTTTCCGCAAAGGACTAACACTATTTCTAATTGAATTAGATCCACAGACCCCTTTAACACTTTTCTAATTTGAAGTTTCCAAAGAGCTCGGCGAAAAAGCACTAACACTTTTCTAAATTGAAAGTTTCGAGAGAGACTAACACTTTTCTTAATTGAAGCATTTTCCACAGGCAGACTAACACTTTTCTAAACGAAAGTTTTCAAAAACAGACTAACAATTTTCACTAAACAAAGTTTCCACAGGACCTAACACTTTCTTAAAACGGAAGTTTCCAAGTTAAGACTTTTAACCACTTTATAATTGAAGTTCCACAGATAACACTTTTCTAATTTGAAAGGTTTCCACCAGGACTAACACTTTTCTAAAGTGAACGTTTCCGCAGACTTTAGCCAATTTCTAATTGGAAAGGTTTCCTGCAAACTACACTTTTCCACTAATTGAAATGGTTTTCCACAGGAACTAACACTTTTACACAATGAATTTTCCACAGAAACTAACACTTTTCCTAACGAAGTTCCAACCAGACTAACACTTTTGTTTCTAAACGAAGTTTCCACAGGAACTAAACTTACTCTAATTGAAGTTTTCCACAGGAAACTAACCATTGTTTTCTAATTGAAGTTTTCCACAGGACTAACACTTTTTCTAATTGAAGTTTTACCGCAGCAGGAACTAACACTCTTTTCCCTAAATTGAAAGTTTCCACCATACCTAACACTTTTCTAATTGAAAGTGTTTTCCACAGACATAACACTTTTCTAATTTGAACAGTTTTCTACAGGCACTACTAACACTTTTGTAATGAAGTTTCCAAGAAGACTAACACTTTTCTAAACGGAAGTTTCCACATGGACCCTAAACCACTTTCTAATTGGAAGTTTCCAACAGGGACTAACACTTTCTAATGGAAAGTCAAGTTTCCTGACAAGACTAACACACTTTTGTTTCTAATTCGAAGTTTCCGCCCAGAGTAAAACCTTTTCTATTCGACAAGTGTTTCGCAGACTAACACCTTTTGTGTCTAATTGAAGGTTTCCGCCAAAAAAGGACTTTAACCAACTTTCTAATTGAAGTTCCACCGACTAAACACTTTTCTAAAAGAAGTTTCCACCAGCACTAAACCTTTCTAATCAAACGTTTCTGCCAAGAATTAACACGTTTCTAATTGAAAGTTTTGCAGACTAACACTTTTTAATTGAATTTTCCACAGAACCTAACACTTTTCTAAACGAAAGGTTAAAGTTTCACAGACTAACACTTTTCTAATTGAATTTTATTTTCCACTGGACCAACACTTTTCTAATTGAAGTTTTCCACTATGACTAACACTTTTCTAATGAAGTTTCCAACAGACTAACACTTTTCTCTAATTGAAAGTTTTCCACTGACTAAACACTTATCTAATTGAAAAAAGGTTTCCACAGACTAAACACTTTTTCTAATTGGAAGTTTATTTCCACAGGACTAAACACCACTTTTTCACTAAATTGAAGTTTGACTGTCCCCCCCTCCCCTCCGTAAACCTTTTTTTCTAATTGAAGATTTTCCACAGAGACTAACACTGTTTCTAATTGAAGGTTTCCAAACTGACCTAACAACTTCTCTAATTAGATTGAAAGTTTCCACAGACTAACAACTTTTCCTAATTTGAAGTTTCCACAGAAACTGAACTAACACATTTTCTAATTGAACAGTTTCCCAAAGGGACCCCTAACACTTTCTAATTGAAAGTTTCCCACAGACTAACACTTTTCTAATTGAATGTTTACCACAACTGACTAACCATTTTTAAACGAAGTTTTCCTCAGACTAACACTTTTTCTTAATTGAAGTTTCCAACAGGACTAACACTTTTTCTAAGATGAAGAAGTTGTTTCCAACAGACTAAGAGCCCCCCCCCCCCCTTTTTAATTGAATGAAATCGTTTACCAAGAACTGGACTAACACTTTTTCTTAATTGAATTATTTTTTCCACAGACCTAACACTTTTCTAATTGAAGTTTCACCAGGACTAACACTTTTCTAATTGAACGGGTTTTCACAGAACTAACACTTTTCTAATTGAAGTTTCCAACAGACTAAGTTTTCTAAACGAAGTTTCCACAGACCTAACAACTTTTTCTAACGAAGTTTTCCAAGAACTAACACTTTTTAATTGAAGTTCTCCACAGACTAACCCTTTTCTAATTGAAGTTTCCACAGACTTTTAACCCACTTAATTTCTAAATCGAAGTTTCCGCAGGACTTTTAGCCACTTTTTATTGAAGTTTTGCAAGAACGAACTTTTCTTTTCCTAAATTGGAAGTTTCAAGGTTTCACAGGACCTAACACTTTTCTTGTTAATTGAAAGCAATTTGTTTCCAGCAGGACGAACAACCTTTCTGAACACGAAGTTCTTTTCCACAGACTCAAACTTTTCTAAACGAAGAGGCACTTTCCGACAGACTAACCACTTTTCTGTAATTCGAAGGGGGGTTTCCAAACAGACGTTTAACCACTTGTCTAATGTGAAGTTTCCACAGGACAACACTTTTCTAATTGAAAGTTTCCCCTCAGACTAAAACCACTTTTTAAACCACATTTTGGAAAGTTTCCCAAAGTAACTTGCAACTTTTCTATTGGGAAAGTTTCCACAGACCTAACACTTTTTGTTTGGGGTAATTGAAAAAGTTTTCCACAGACTAAAACTTTCTAAATGAAGTTTCCACAGACTTTTAACCACCTTTTCTAAACGAAGTTTTCCACAGGAACTGAAACACTTTTCTAAAAGAAGTTTTCTCAGATAACCTAAACTTTTCCGAAACGAAGTTTCCACAGTAAAAAACTTTAAAAGTTTTAAACTAATGAAGTTTTCCACAGAAACTAAACACTTTTTCTAATTGAAGTTTCCACAGGAACCCCCTAACACTTTTTTCTTAATTCGGAAGTTTCCGCAGGACTAACACTTTTTAATTGAAGTTTCTGCAACTAAACTTTTTCTAATTGAAGTTTCCACAGACCTAACACTTTTTTAATTGAAGTTTTCCACAGACTAACCCTTTTCTAAACGAACGTTTTCCACAGACTAACACTTTGTTAACGAAGGTTTAGTTCCCACCAGGACTAACACTTTTTCTAATTGAAAAGTTTCCACAGACTAACACTTTTCTAATTGAAGTTTCCTAAGGACAAGACTAACACTTTTGTCTAAATCGAAAGTTTCCGCCAATAAAGCTTTAAGCCAATTTTTTTCTAATCGAAAGTTTCTGCAAACTAACAACTTTTGTTCTAAATTGAAGTTTCGTTTACCAAATGACTCAACACTTTTCAAACTTTTTAAATTGAATTTTCCACGAGGACCCTGCAAACACCTTTTCTAATTACACGAAGGTCTAGTTAGCTTTGCCTCCAAGGGAGGACGTAACACTTTTTGTTAAATTGAAAGTTTGTTCCACAGGACTAAAGCGTTTACTTTTCTGAAGTTTTCACACCAGAAAAACAGATTAAAACCTTTTCAATTGAAAGTATTCCGAGACCAGGACTAATATACACTTTTACTGAATTGAAGTTCCCAGACTAAAAGACTTTTGTAATTGATTTCGTTTTGACCCAAAACTTTGAAAAAAAACTAAAAAACACCTTTTTTTTCTAAATTAAGAAGAAGTTTCCCACAGGAACTAACACTTTTTTTAGCGTTTAAATTGGAATAGTTTTCCAACAGACTAAACTTTTTCCTTTTTCCTAAACGAAGTTTCCACAGTTTTCCTAAAGAC
The DNA here is from genome assembly GCF_015104395.2 of Macrobrachium nipponense. NCBI lineage: Eukaryota > Metazoa > Arthropoda > Malacostraca > Decapoda > Palaemonidae > Macrobrachium > Macrobrachium nipponense. Next base: position 30,860,478 of record NC_087222.1, read on the forward strand.
TTTTCTAAAGAATGTTTCCACCAGACTTTTTAACGCAATTTTCTTAATTGAAAAGTTTCCACAGAACTTAACAGCTTTTCTAATTGAAGGTTTCTTTCCGCAGACCTAACATACTTTTTCTAATTTGAAGTTTATGTACCACAGAACTAACACTTTTCTAATTGAAACGTTAGTTTCCGCAGACAGTAGCACTGTTTTACCTTAGAGTTGTAAGATTTCGCAATTTACTGAACCATTGTTGTAAATTGAAGTTTTTTCTACCACAGATTAACAAACTTTTTAATTGAATTTTCCACAGACTTTTAACACTTTCTAACGAAGTTTCCACAGGAAAACTAACACTTTCTAACCGAAGTTTCCACAGACTAAACACTTTTCTAATTGAAGTTTTCCACAGACTTAACACTTTTTCTTAAATTGAAGGTTCAACAGACTAAACAAATTTTCTAATTGAAGTTTCCAAGAAACGAAACACTTTTCCTAATTAAGTTTCCACAGACTAACCTACCTTTTTTTTTTCTAAACGAAACAAAAGTTTCCCAAAAAGGAAGTAAATATAACACTTTTCTAAACGAAGGGTTTTCCAACACATAGACGTAACACTTTTTCCTAATTTGAAAGGTTTCCACAGACTTTAACACTTTTCTAATATGAAGTTTTACCACAGACCTGACTTAACACGTTTTTCTAATTGAAGTTTACAGTTTTCACAAGAACCTAAAACTTTTTCTAATTTGAAGTTTCACAGACTTTTACAAACTTTTCTTTTAATTGAGTTTTCCACAAGAACCACTAAAACACTTTTTCCTAATTTTGAAAAGCCTTTCCAGAACCTCCTTTTACACTTTTCCCCCCCCCTTTTAAACGAGAAGTTTCCACAGACTAAACACTTTTCAACCCTAACGAAAAAAAAAGAAAGTCACAAGACCTGAAACCAACACTTTTTCTAAACCCCGAAGTTTCCACAGGAACTTTAAACACCTTTTCTTTGATTTGAAGTTTCACAGGGACTAACACTTTTCTAATTGAGTTTCCGCACAAAAGACTTTTAACACTTTTCTAATTGAAGTTTCCCACAGACTAAAACAACCTTTTCTTTTAATTGAAGTTTCCGCAGACTAGCACTTCTTTAATGAAGTTTCGCATAACACTTCTAATTGAAGTTTGTTCAACAACCAGATAACATTTGTTTAATTGAATTTTCCGCAAAGGACTAACACTTTTCTAAACAGAAGTTTCCACAAGAACCTAAACACTTTTAAACCGAAGTTTCCACAGACTAACCACTTTTCTTAATTTGAAGTTTCACCAGACTAACACTTTTTTAATTGAAGTTTCCACAGACTAACAATTTTCTAATTGAAAGTTTCCAACAAGCCTAACACTTTTCTAATTGAAGTTTCCACAGACAACACTTTTCTAACGAGTTTTCAAACAAGAATAAACACTTTTTAATTAACAAACGAAGTTTCCACAGACTAATTTTTCACTTTTCTAAACGAAGTTTCCCAGATAAACAAACTTTTCCTTTTTAATTGAAGTCTCCACAGACTAACACTTTTCTGAAAACGAAGTTTCCACAGGACTTAAAACAATTTTCTAAAACGAAAGTTTCACAGACTTTTAACACTTTTCTTAATTGAAGTTGCCCACAGACTAACACTTTTCAAATTGAAGTTTCCACAGACTAACACTTTTTCATAATTGAAATAGTTCCACAGATAACCAGCTATTGGCACACAATTGAAGTTTCCACGAGACTAAACACTCATTGCTATATCGAAAGGTTCCGCAGACTAGCACTTTTCTATGAAGTTTCTGCCAAACTAACACTTTCTAATGAAGTTTCCACAGTAATAACACTTTTTAATTGAATTTTCCACAGGACTAACACTTTTTCTAAACGAAGTTTCCACGACTAACACTCAAGAACTGTTTTCTAAACGGAAATAAGGAATTTCCCATCCAATTGAACCTAATTTGCCATAACTTTTCTTTTCTAAACGAAGTTCTCCACAGACTAACACTTTTTTTCATAAACGAAGTTTCCACAGACTACCACTCTTTAATTGAAGTTCCACAGACTAACACTTTTCTAATTGAAGTTTCCACAGACTAACACTTTTCTAATTGAAGTTTCCGCAGACTCCGCCAACTTTTCTAATTTTGAAGTTTCTTTTGCAAATTTAACACTTTTTATTAATTGAATGAAGTTTCCACAGACTAAACACTTTTAATTGAATTTTTCCACAGGAACTTTTAACCAACTTTCTTTAACCGAAGTTTTCCACAGACTAAACTTTTCTAAACGGAAGTTTTCACAGACTAACAACTTTGTTCCTTTTAATTTGAAGTTTCCACAGGATAAACACTTTTCTAATTGAAGTTTCCACAAGAACAACTTTTCTTTTTAATTGAAGTTTCCCTCCCACAAGAACCTAACCACTTTTCTAAATTGAAGTTTCCACAGACTACACTTTTGTTTCCTAATTTGAAGTTTACACAGACTTAACACTTTTCTAATGAAGTTTCCACAGAACCCTTTAACCCATTTTCTTTAATTGAAGTTTTCCAACAGGGACTAACACTTTTCCTAAAACCGAAGTTTCCAAGAAAACTTTAAAACGTTTAATTTATTGAAGTGTTCACAGGACTAACAACTTTCTAAAAGAATTGAAGTTTTTCCAACAAAGACTTTTAACTTTTGTTAATCGAAAGTTTTTGTTTCCACAGGGACTAAACCTTTTCTAATTGAATTTTCCGCAGACTTTTAAACCACTGTTCTTTAATTGAGTTTCCGCAGCCAAGAACCTAACAACTTTCTAATTGAAGTTTCCACAGGACAACCACTTTTCTAAAAGAAGGTTTCCACAGATAAAACCTTTCTAATTGAAAGTTTCCTGCAAAGATTAACACTTTTCTTTTAATTGAAGTTTTCAGACTAAACACTTTGTTAATTGAATTTTCCACCAGACTAAACACTTTTCTAATTGAAGTTTCCCCACAAGACTTTTAACCAACTTTTCTTTTTAATTGAATTTCCACTGACCAACAACTTTTCTAATTGAAGTTTCCACTTGACTAAACACTTTTCTAATTTGAAGTTTCCACAGACTAACACTTTTCTAATTGAAGTTTCCACTGACTCCACAAACCTTAATTCTAATTGAAGTTTCCAACAGCCAAACAGTTTCTAATTGGAAGTTTCCACAGACTAACACTTTTCTAAATTGGGAAGTTTCCACCTGACCTAAACCTTTTCTAATTGAAGTTTCCTTCCCGGACTAACACTTTTGTTTCCTAAAATTTTGAAGTTTCCACTGACTAACACTTTTAATTCCTAATTTTGAAGTTCCACAGACTAACACTTTTCTAATTGAAGTTTCCACAGGACTACCACTTTTCTATTGAAGTTTCCAAACAAAGACTTTAACAAACTTTTTCCTAACGAAAGTTTCCACAGACTAACACTTTTCTAAACGAAGTTTCCAACAGACTAAACAAGTTTTCCTCCATTTGAAGTTTCACAGACTAAACACTTTTCTAATTGAAGTTTCCACAGACTAACACTTTTCTAATCGAAGTTTCCGCAGACTAGCACTTTTCTAATTGAAGTTTCTGCAAACTAACACTTTTCTAATTGAAGTTTCCACAGACTAACACTTTTTAATTGAATTTTCCACAGACTAACACTTTTCTAAACGACAGTTTCCACGACCTAACACTTTTCTCCTAAACGAGTTCCACAGACCTAAGCACTTTCTAATTGACATTTTCAAAGAAAAACAGACTAACACTTTCTAATTGAAGTTTCGCACAGACTAACACGTTTTCTAATTGAAGTTTCCACTGACCTAACACTTTTCTAATTGAAGTTTCCACAGACTAAAACTTTTCTATTGAATTTGTCCACATATAACCTTTTCTAATTGAAGTTTCCACAGACTAACACTTTTTCTAATTGAAGTTTTCCACAGACTAACACTTTTCTAATTGAAGTTTCCACAGACTAACACTTTTCTAAACGAAGTTTCCACAGACTAACACTTTTCTAAACGAAGTTTCCACAGACTAACACTTTTCTAAACGAAGTTTCCACAGACTAACACTTTTCTAATTGGAAGTTTTCCACAACTAACACTTTTCAATTGAAGTTTCCACAGACTAACACTTTTCTAATTGAAATTTCCACTGAACTAACACTTTCCTAAACAAAGTTTCCACAGACTTAACACTTTTCCTAATTGAAGTTTCCACAGAACTAAACACTTTTTCTAATTGAAGTTTCCACAGACTAACACTTTTCTAATTGAAGTTTCCACAGACTAACACTTTTCTAATTGAAGTTTCCACAGACTAACACTTTTCTAATTGAAGTTTCCACAGACTAACACTTTTCTAAACGAAGTTTCCACAGACTAACACTTTTCTAAACGAAGTTTCCCACAGAACTAATCACTTTCTAATTGAAGTTTCCTCCACAGACTAACACACTTTTCTAATTGAATTTTCCACAGACAAACCTTTTCCTAATCGAAGTTTCAGGCAAAACTAGCACTTTTCTAATTGAAGTTTTGCCAAACTACTAACACTTTTCTAAATTGAAGTTTTGTTCCACAGACTAACACTTTTTAATTGAATTTTCCACAGACTAACACTTTTCTAAACGAAGTTTCCACAGACTAACACTTTTCTAAACGAAGTTTCCACAGACTAACACTTTTCTAATTGAAGTTTCCACAGACTAACACTTTTCTAATTGAAGTTTCCACAGACTAACACGTTCGAATTGAAGTTCCACAGATAACACTTTTCTAAATTGTAAGTTTCCACAGACTACACACTTTATAATCGACGTTCGCACAGACTAGCACTTTTCTAATTGAAGTTTCTGCAAACTAACACTTTTCTAATTGAAGTTTCCACAGACTAACACTTTTTAATTGAATTTTCCACAGACTAACACTTTTCTAAACGAAGTTTCCACAGACTAACACTTTTCTAAACGAAGTTTCCACAGACTAACACTTTCTATATGAAGTTCACAGACTAACACTTTCTAATTGAGTTCCAAAGACTAACACTTTTCTAATTGAAGTTTCCCAGACTAACCCTTTCTAATTGAAGTTTCCACAGACGTAACACCTTGCTAAGTGAAGTTTTCCGACAGACTAACACTGTTTAGCTAATTGAAGTTTCAAACAGGACTAAACAATTTTCTAATTGGAGTTTCCCCGGACATAACACTTTTCTAATTGAAGTTCACGAAAACTAACACTTTCTAAACGAAGTTTCCGAAGACTAACACTTTTCCTAAACGAAGTTCCACAGGACTGAACACTTTCTAAACGAAAGTTTCACAGACCTAACCTTTTCTAATTGAAGGTTTCCAAAGACTAACACTTTTCTAATTGAAGTTTCCACAGACTAACTACTTCTAATTTGAAAGTTTCCGCAGACTAACACTTTTCTAATTGAAGTTTCCACAGACTAACACTTTTCTAATCGAAGTTTCCGCAGACTAACACTTTTCTAATTGAAGTTTCCGCAGACTAACACTTTTCTAATTGAAGTTTCCACAGACTAACAGACTAACTAATTAATTTGAAGTTTCCACAGACTAACACTTTTTTCTCCAGCGAAGTTTCCACAGACTAACACTTTTCTAATTGAAGTTTCCACAGACTAACACTTTTCTAATTGAAGTTTCCACAGACTAACACTTTTCTAATTGAAGTTTCCACAGACTAACACTTTTCTAATTGAAGTTTCCACAGACTAACACTTTTCTAATTGAAGTTTCCACAGACTAACACTTCTCCAATCGAAGTTTCCACAGACTAACACTTTTCTAATTGAAGTTTCCACAGACTAACACTTTTCTAATTGAAGTTTCCACAGACTAACACTTTTCTAATTGAAGTTTCCACAGACTAACACTTTTCTAATTGAAGTTTCCACAGACTAACACTTTTCTAATTGAAGTTTCCACAGACTAACACTTTTCTAATTGAAGTTTCCACAGACTAACACTTTTCTAAACGAAGTTTCCACAGACTAACACTTCTCTAATCGAAGTTTCCGCAGACTAACACTTTTCTAATTGAAGTTTCCACAGACTAACACTTTTCTAAACAAAGTTTCCACAGGCTAACACTTTTCTAATTGAAGTTTCCACAGACTAACACTTTTCTAATTGAAGTTTCCACAGACTAACACTTTTCTAATTGAAGTTTCCGCAGACTAACACTTTTCTAATCAAAGTTTCCGTAAGCTAACACTTTTGTAATTGAAGTTTCCACAGACTAACACTTTTCTAAACAAAGTTTCCACAGACTAACACTTTTCTAATTGAAGTTTCCACAGACTAACACTTTTGTAATTGAAGTTTCCACAGACTAACACTTTTCTATTTTGGTTTTCTCCTCTTCCCCTTAGAGAGAGAGAGAGAGAAAAAAAGTAATGGCTCTACATATTGGATGAATGACAAAATTAAGAACGGTATTTGTACATAGACATTCAAAGCAGGGTGATTGGAAACTTAGTGGGTTTTCTCTAGAGCCATGGAATTCATGGAGAAGCATCTTGGCTTGTGGAATTTGTTAAACTTTATTTTTCTAAACTGAAATTTGCATTAGATTTTCATGTTGGGTTCTTGTTTTTCAGCTATTTTTTGGCTTTTCCTTCTTTCATTTGGCATGAATCTTACCTATTGCTGAAGAGAGCTTTACTTAAGGAGATATGAGCTCTCTTTAACAGTAGGTAAGTATATAAATATTAAATTTAATTTTGAACATTTACACTAAACATATTTGAGCGTACTATTTCTAATTTGGAACCATTGCCATCTGGTGGCAAGAGTGTAATACCCTAGCCATTTGTTGGTGAGATTGTAGTTAGTACTTTAGCCATCTAGTAGTAAGGGTATACGTACAACCTCAAAGAGCAAGATTGCAAAAGCTATAGTCAGTGAGAGATCAGCAACTGTTAATACTAATCAAAATGAAGATTTTACTATTTTGAATTGAAGAGGAAATTGTGGATAAGTAACTTCCAAGTAACGTGTGCTTACTGCGAATGGGAACCGTCACGGCAAATAATTTGTGTCTGTAAGAACTATTCACAAAATGAATGAACTTTTCACAATGAATAACTTTTGCCAAAGGTATAGTTTACATTTTCATTGTACACAGGACGATGAATTCGTTGTATTTCCCGACATGCGACCAGCGGCGCCTCATCACTACTTGATAGTGCCGCGCCACCATTACATTGACGTACGGCATCTTACGGCGCAGCACGTACCCATGGGTAAGGGCAATTTTTGTGAGAAATATTTGTGTGAAGTGATGTGTGTCATTTTTCTGGGGTTTTATATCACTGCCTAGCATGTCCTGTAGGGGATTAGTGCTGTCTGTGCAATTCGTGCGGTGCACTGTAGGCATCATTTCAGGTTCTTGAAAGAAGGATGGGTAATTCTATTGTTTATGAATGCAATTTTTTGACTGAGCAATATTGAAAAGGGTGTATGTACCATATGATGCAATACAGGCGAGATAACTTGAAAAATTTATCAAAACAGTGAGAGAAATTTACTGTCTTTATGTCTTACCCAGAAAAGCTCTGTTTAGGATTGATGAAAAAAACTATAGACGGTAAATTTCTCACATGTCAGTAAACTTTTCAAGTTATATGTCACCTTTACTACATCGTGTATACACCCTTTTCTGTATTGTTCAGTCAAATTTCATTATTAAACAATATCTTTGTGCAGATTTCCTCCTTAGAATGATTGAAGAATGTAGAAAATAAGCGTATCTATGTGACTTTAAAAACTATCTCCACAAAATGAGAAATCTCTTATCATTTCTCTTCCTTGTGCTTTCATGTCAGTTGAAAAGATGGTGACATTGAGCAAGGAAGTGTTGACAGCACAAGGGGGATCGCCTACTTCAGCCAGGCTAGGTTTTCACATGCCCCCTTTCATCACAGTCCGACACCTGCATCTCCACGTCATTGCTCCCGAACAAGAGATGGGATTCATAGCACGAGGGATATTCAAGGCCAATTCCTTGTGGTTTGTTTCGGTGAGTGCCGCTTAAATTGTTTTTGTTGAATGTAAACATTTAGATAGTTTTTCACCACTATATTAGCCTGATTTGTCACTGATATATACAGACAGTCCCTGGTTAATGGCAGGGGTTCTCTTCCTGGTAGAGCGCTGTTAACCAGAACATCACAATAATTATGGTAATAAATGGCGTTTATGATGCTGTAAGTGCTGATAAACCACTTAACGGTAAGCGGGGACTGCCTGTAATGTATGTACGTCTGTCTTTTGTTAATATGTACAGAAGTATGGGAATTCTACAGAAGAGCTCCACACAGAGATATCATTCATTTATAAAAATTTGTAAAAGAACAGTATCGAAAAAGGTGTACTGTACTAGTTAGATGATTCGAGAAATTTATTGTCTTGTTTTATGTTTTTATGTCTATCCCTGAAAGGCTGTTACTGAACATAGGACTCAGAGGAATTTTTTGGTAGAATTACCCAGAAATATTTTAGTATCATCACACTTTTATCGACAAACTATCATATTTTATTACAAGACCTAATCTGATAGTGAGGTGATAAAACTAATCATGAGTTCATTGATGTGTTGATGTTGTTGAGATATAAATGGCTAGATTTTTAAGTTCCCACTGATGGGAGCATCTAATGATGAGGTCTTCTTTAGTGTGTTCTGCTTTGAACACTTGCCTTAAAAGCCTTTTGATGTTTCACTGAAATAACGAATGATTTTAAACAACATACGTTTACAATACTCGTGCAGTTCTTGCTTAGTAAATGTCAGTATGGTGTGCTTACTTCTTTATTGTCTTTATCTTTTCTGGAAATACATATTTAATTTTTGTTATTATTATTCAAAATGAATCCTATTCATATGGTCACATGGAACAAGCGCACAGGGGGCCCATTCACTTGAAATTCAAGCCTCCAAAGAGTATGTTGCACATTAGGAAGTATCCCGTAGAGGGATGTTGCCGTCAGTGCACCTCTTAAGGTTCTTTGCAGCATCCCTTCGGCCCCCAGCTGCAACTCATTTCGTTCCTTGTACTCCTTTCGTAGTCTCTCTCCTCTCCTAACAATTGATTCATGGCGCAACTGCAAGGTTTTCCTCCTGTTACACCTTTCAAACTTTTTATGTACATACAGTGGACCCCCCGTATTCACGTTCTCTGGATTCGCTGACTCACACATTTGCGGATTTCTCTCGGGAACGTTTCGCCGCATTATTCGTGGAAAATTCACACATTCGCGGTGTTTTTCTACGAGAAATATCCACAAATTTCTGGTTTTTTTATCAATTTCATAATAAAATGCACCTTTTGTGATAAAACTATTAAAAAAATAAAGTAGAAAAATTTTTAGTGGGTTTTTCTTGAGTTTTAACTAACAAAATAAGCTTTTTATACATTCAACTTACCTGTCAGATATATACATAGCTATTACTCCGTCGTCCGACAGAAATTCGAATTTCGCGGCACACGCGGCAGGTAGGTCAGGTGATCTACCCCCCCGCCGCTGGGTGGCGGGAATAGGAACCATACCCGTTTTCTAATTCATATTTTTTCTGTCGCTTGGAATGTAAACAACGTTTGCAGTTCCTCCTGATGGATTTTCGTGTTTCATCGCCATCGATCGTCTGGGCTAACTTTTACAGCGAAGTAATGGATCTTTGGTTCGGCATACGCTTTTGTTAACTTTTAGAATTTTTTGATAAAATTAACTTCGAAAATTTCGAAGATTAGTGACGTGTAACTACCGAAGTTTTCGGTAGACACTCATCCACTTTCACGAAAGTGAATTACTTATACTTTCATGAAAGGGAATTACTTATATTTATTCATTAATACAAATAAGTGTTAGAGTTTGATTGAGGAAATGTATATCTTTCTTCCTAGTTGGGGAAGTCAGAAAAGTAACTATCCTTTAGAAGCTTTATTAGCTCTTGTGTTAACGAGCAATTATAGTAGTAACAGTACTAGTAGTTGTTGCATCCTCATCACCTTCTTACTCCGCAGAATCTACAATATCATATTTGCAAATTGTAGACTTTGGATATAGTTCAAATGCGAACTCTTAGAACGTAAGAAGTGAATATAGTGTTCCCCCTTCCCATTCCCATTTCAGGAGGTGCGTCTGATCGGCTCTGTCTCGCTCTCAGGTCTAGACCTCTTCCAAGCTCACAAGCCCAGAGGAGAAGGAATGTCAAAAACCGTAAGGAGGTTTCAGAGAATCCCCACCGGTCAGGCGTCCCCTCGGCAGGTTCTGTAGAGCGTCCCAGACTGCCAGGGATAGCCATTGGAAAGGCATCCTAAAACAGTGTTTCTCCCTTTTTATGCCTACTGTTCCTCGATGGATAGAAGAACTTCGAATGAATGAAATTGGCGAAGATCCTCGTATAATGCCTTCTGGTAGAATTATTCAAAATGAGAATGACATTAATCGATCCACCTTTCGGAATCAGGCGACGATTTAGCGCCTTCTAATATTAGAGATCATTCGATAACATTTGTGATAAAGTCATTGTTCGAACATTTTTTCGCAACTAGACGAGAGCGCTATCCCATGGGGGTATGAAATTGTTATTTCAACATAAAATTCCCCATCGGTGCATTTTTAGATATAAATCTATCATGATGAAAACGATTTAGATTGTTTGTCAATCGAATGAATTATATGGATCTCGTTGAGTGATAAAGTATATATGTATGACTTTTAAGCTTCTAGCTCCTACCATGCTTAGGACAAATCGCCACTACGGTATGGCAAGGCATATACACATACCGAAATTTATGCTATAATGGTCAAGTGAAATCCTTATAAAATTTCCTAAATTAATACGGTTTACCTTAATGTAACAGTATTATAGAGGATTCTGTTACGCTAGAGTATGAGTTATATGATGCTATCGTGTCTTCGAGAAGTGATCGGAGAAGCATTTCTTTATTGGTAGATTGAGAGTAGGATAGAACATTTTTCTTCGTGTTAGAAGAGGTTTCCATGAATTACCAGTACCCTTCTAGGACTTTCCTAGGAAGGAATATGTTTAAAAGAATTGTTTAGACGACACCTATTTAGTTTCTAGACTTGTCGAAGTCTCGTTTGCTTAATTATGCTTATATAAAAACTTCCTGAAGTTCGATAATAATTTCATAAGATTCCTTTATTTAATGGAGTAACTGGCAACTCTGGAAAGGGAAGGCCAGACGGCTTTCGAAGACTGCTTTCGCTTTGAGACCAACGGAACGCAGTACCATCTTGTTCTCAGTCGTGAGCAGTCGTTTACAGCTCTCTCTCCTGCGGAATGGGATAACTAACCGTATCTCTTCCCTACAATCGTGGTCTTAGCCTCGGATTGAGGGAATACTGAAGCTATCATAAATAAAATATTGTCTGCCTTTTGTTAGGAAGCTTTCAATAAGAAGGATATTACAACCTTTCAATGCTGTTTACCGTAGGTAACATGATTAAAGGATTCTAATGCAGCAGAACATTATATTATTTAATGCACTCATACTTACGAAAGCATGGCTTATTAGAGTACATACTTAGTGAGAAGAGAGATGTAATAGAGATTCACTTCAAGACTACGGTATGGTTAAGTCTTTCGAGAAAGGACACAACCGTATTTAGAATCGGATATTGCGCAGAAGTTGTATGAGTTGGATTGGAAACATTCTTTTAGTGGGAAATGGTTTCCCTGAATGGATTATACTACGTATAAAAAAGTTTTTCATAATAAGAACGGAATTAACATATGAAAGGATGTCGGGTACCATAAAGACACAGATGTTCTGGCACATAACATAAAGATAATTAGTAGGAGGCGCCAGCCTGGTGCAGATGCGCCAGCCTGGCGCAAGTTGCGCCAGCCTGGCGCAAATTGCGCCAGAAGCGCCAGCTTGGTGCAATAAGCCAAGAGCACCATCCAAAATATTTCTCGTTTGAGCGAGTTATTAACTAAAAGCAATGCAAAGATTTGCGAGTCCGTGAGAACCTCGATCGACGATAAAACTAACTGTTAGAGTATGTCTAACATTTATTGCAAAGAGTTGTGAGAACCTGCGAGAAGTCTTCTTCATAGATCTCTTAGTAAGAAGAAGACGAACAGTCTTCCTGTAGACTGCTTCCTTTTCCTCAAACCATGCCATAAGGAATCATAAGCGCCAGCCAGACGCCTGGCTCTAACTAGAAAATAATTAGTTAATAGATAGACCTTAGAGCAAATTATGCTTTCCTACATAGAGCTGGGAAGTTACTCAGTCCCTCGCACTGGAGTGGTCCTTCTCGTTCAGGGAAAAGGGGGGGGGGGACGGAAGAATTAACCGAGGAAAGAATAATTCCCCTTCCGATATACTCGAATTAGAGGAAAATTGAGAAGAAACACCCAACTATGGAAGTACTGTAGAATTATAGGATTCTTACATCACCTCTTCTTATTTTGATATCGAGATTTCCTGACCACGGTTGCAAGTAATGGGCCATAAAGGCTCCAGCCAGGCTTTAACCAGGCGATAGGCGCCAGCCAGGCGCGAAGCGCCAACCAGGTGCGAGGCGCCAGTCAGGCGTGAGGCGCCAGCCAGACGCGAGGCGCCAACCAGGCGCAAGACATCAGGATCTCCAATTTCTCAGTATTTGGAGATAGACTTTCCAAGAGTTCCTCTTTGAGAACTGACAGCCAAGATCGAGTTTTTTCCTGACGGACACAAGTTGTCCCCCCCCCCCCCCCCCCCCCCCCCGCACAGGCGGCCGTGGCCCTTGTCAGGATTAACTGAAATTGCTGAAGTCTCTAACAAGAACAGACTTCTCATGTCAGGTAATATAGTGGTCGCGTGAGCGACTTCTTTCCTGGCAAGAGGAGTTGTTTTGGGAGAAACTTTCTTTGCCAGATCAACCCTCTACTGACAATTATTCTAGATATCGCACAGGCGAACGTAGTACGTGTCAGGATAAGTGGGTTCTTCTGCTTTATAGACCTTTACATGGTGAAGAGAACCAATATCTTTAGAGGTCTCTCGCTTTCCTCAACATTATGAGACAAGTGATAGAAAATATATCGGACTCATAAGTTAATCTGGGTGCAGGTTTTAGAAAGACCTTGGCAACCCCTTTTTTATTGCACGTTTCGGCTAGTCCCTTGAACCATGCAGCTCCTCTTTCTCCTCTTTCATTGTTATTAACAGGATGTTATATTATCCTACTCGTATGTAAACATATAACAAGGGAGACCTTGTAATGTTTTGGTACTGGAAAAGACTCGTAGGAGCTCTCAGTATTGGGTGAGAGGCTCTTTCAAGTATCTGAACGATGATAGAGTTTTCCATTCTCTCATTGCCCAAGCACGAGGTCAGGAAGAAAGAATATAAGAGAGAGGTAGCAATATACGCCATCTTTATGTTATAGAAAGGGGAATAAAATTTAGTCTTTTTCCCCTAAAATATAAACTCTTTACAGAATGTAAGACAAAGGGCGTCAGAGAAAGAGAGGATAATACGTTATGCCTCATTTTAGACTTAGAGAGGTTGGATTCTCAGAGGTCACGTTCTTCTCACAGCAGGTTTTGGAAGTCTTTTCCAAGACAGTCTGAATATTCTTTCAGCATCTATTTTAATTGGACCTTAACAACCTCTCCACTCTGAGTGTGTCTGCGTGCAGACTGACCAGAAGTGGACATAAATGAGAGGATGTTTCAAGGTAAATGACAGTAGTCATGGATAAGATATATTATTACTGCAGATCGTGCTAGAGGGGAATGAGGAAACTGTCCTCTTCCGATACCTCTGTGAACCACATAGCAGTTTTTTCTTCCCTTTCAGAGGGAAGAATTACCTTTGTATATATCTGCTATCAAAGAACGCAGCAAAAGGCTATACCCTGTCTCTATAAAGGGAATTGGAGATAGCAGAGCATTAAGATCTTCGGGATCTTATACAATACCTCTATACGACAAGACTAGGAGATCTTATAGTTACAATGGGATCCTATTTGGGCCTCAGATTCCGTGTTCTGACAAGATGGAACTGCTACTCATCAATGTTTCTCTTGGTACTAATCGACCAAAAGGACGAGTGAGATTTTGGGCTTGGAATCTGGAATCAAATTCTAGAAAGACTCGGCAATGGGTTCCTGCCAGCATGGTATGTTTGGCAAAAGAATTAAACCTTTTTTTCCTGGATCAACGCTTTCAGATAAAGGATTCGTTGTCCAGGCAATGTATTTACGTTGTCATCTACAATAGAAGATAAGGTTTAAACGTTTGCTGACAGAGTCTTTGGAATACGATGAGGGCTCAAAACTACTTCCCAGAAGGTTTGAAGAGATATATTTAAAGAGCTAGAAATCGGGAATCCTCCCAATTTCAGTTCAGAGTCTCCTTAGACTTCCAGGCTCTTTCCCTGCCTTCGTGCAAGGATAGGGAAGATTTTGCAACGAGAGAACTCATCAACATGTAGGAAGAGTGCTCGTTAGCAACGGAAGTATCAAGTATGATCCTCCTCGGAGGAAGACTGGTCTCTCGGACTATTAGATTTCCTATCGTCTACTGGATGTAGCTGACTAAAATTACCTCCCCTTGTTGCAGAGGCCATAAGCTCAAAGTGAAAGAATTTCTTCCACCCTTTTCCATTCTCCTGATAAGCGATTGTGGATGTTCAGACTTTCGGACAATGTAGCGCCAATCAGGCGCCAAATGCCAAACAGGCGTAAAGACGCCAGAGCAAGACAGTCCAAATAAACACTGTCATTGTCTGATGAGGAGAAGGAGTAGGCCTCCAATCTGGCAAATAAAGTGTCCGAGGTGGACATCGCCAGTTTTCATCGAGACTCTTAACAAGCTCGAATCTCCAGCAAGTGGGGAGAAGTCAGCCAGGCGCCAGGCGCGAGGAGCCAGCCAGGCGCCAGGCAAGCGAAGCACCAGCCAGGCGCCAGGCAGGCGTGAGACGCCAGGCAGGTGCGAGGCGCCAGCCAGGGGCAAGGCGCCAGGCAGGCGCGAGGCGCGAGTGAGGCGCCAGCCAGGCGCGAGGCGCCAGCCAGGCGCAAGCCAGGCTCTGGGCTTCATCCAGAAGAGATCTGTTTCAAAGAAAGCCCTGGTCTTCTTTGGAACAGTGGAATCTCTAAAGCACTTCTTGAGTAACTTGATGATTCCTTCAAACAGCTAAGAATTAAAAAGCACTTGAAGTGCGAGCTTTTAACAATTCTTGTTCTTTCCATAACAATATGTCGTGAGAGTCATATTAGCTGTAATAATGGGAGATGCAACTCTGTGTTGACTTCTCTTTGCACGAAGGAGATCAAGTGGTCCTATGAGAGATCCTTCTCTCTTTGTTATACGTGTCCACGGATGCGTTGCTGGGATAGGGAGCCGACACTGATCCTTAACTAGTGAATTAAAATTTTTATTTATTTATTTTTTTTATTTTAACATAAGTGTATTATTTTCTGGGGTTATTTGAAATGAGTTTGGGGATAGCTCTTTTCAAATTAAGCACAAACCCTCGGGTTAGGATCAGGTGATCGGGATCGGTGTTGTGCTCCTTAAATTATGCCAATAGGCATTGGTGTATTGTCATGTAAGTGGATAAGACCCCATTGACAAATGACCACTAGATTCTGTCAAGTAAGTGGATAAGACCCCATTGACAGATCTACAAGAACTCTTAGCCATAGGTCACATCCTCGCTGAGGCTCTTGAGACGAAGCAGACTACTAGCAATAGCTAGGAAGTCAACCCTTCGTCTAAACACATAGGAACCAAGGTTTTATTTATTTATTACCTACAACGTATGTTGTTTACCTGTCTATTCAGTAATAGCTGTCTTTTACCCTCCACCAATGGTGTGAATCAGCTATGTATATATCTGACAGGTAAGTTGAATGTATAAAAATGATATTGTTATGATACAATAAAGTTTTATACATACTTACCTGGCAGATATATACAATTAAATGGCCCACCCAGCCTCCCCTCAGGAGACAGCTGGAAGAAAAAAATATGAATTAGAAAACGGGTATGGTTCCTATTCCCGCCACCCAGCGGCGGGGGGGTAGATCACCTGACCTACCTGCCGCGTGTGCCGCGAAATTCGAATTTCTGTCGGACGACGGAGTAATAGCTATGTATATATCTGCCAGGTAAGTATGTATAAAACTTTATTGTATCATAACAATATCATTTTTTTAGTGTTTTTACAGGGGTTCCAAACATTCGCGGGTTCTAACTATTCACGGGGTTCTGGTACGCATCCCCCGCGAATACTGGGGGACCACTGTATTGGCAATTTCCCTTTCAGTGCTGAATGACCTCATAGGTCTCAGTGCATGTTAACATAACTGACAGAAAAGTAGAAGCTTAATCAGTACTCATTGATAATCAAACTCACAACTAAGAGATACTCCTAGTGGCTTAACGTTTCTGTTCTCGGTGCTGAATAGCTAAAACCGCAATTAACCGAGTCTGCCGATAACCGGGGCTTACCCGTACTGATATACTGGAATAAGAGAGAAGCTTTTTTGAAGCCCATATCCACCAACTGAGGCCAGATGCTCATTATTTCTTATTTTCTGGGAAAGATTAGGGTCTGTTGATGATCTTTTTTTGAAGAGGTCTTGGAAATGAAGCCTAAAAATGCAAAAAAAGAAAAAAAAGTTGCTTGTATACCAATGGTTTATATACTTGAAATATTTTATTTATTATATAATTATTCAATTATTATTATGAATACTGCTTCCGCCACTATTAAGAATATTGATGTGTATTCCCTCACTTGCAGCCCGAGGCAATCATTGAGAAGCTGAAGGAGAGGACTTCTTAGTATAGTCTTCGAGTCTAAGCTTTTTCTCAAGTAGCGACGAGCGTCGCGTCTCTCGCTCCAAAGCCGTCAACATTTCTAGGGAAGGTAGATCATGCACTTGGAAAACATTGATGTGCCTTTGTATGATAAATTTGATAAGAATCTATGTCGTGTTATGTTTGATGTGGGGAAATTTTAGATGGAGTTTATTTTTGTTTCAGAGACTTTACTGTTTATGTACTATAGTATTTTGAGTTATAGCTCGGTAGGGAGGTACTTCGTACAGTGTGCCTTGCGTAGCCACTGAAGGTAGTATTGGAGGTTCTTGCGTCGTCTGTCTTTTTTTTTTTCATCCGCTCTTTTTATCGTCTTCCCACTTTGCCGCCAGACTTCGGCTCCTTCGTGCTCAAATTTATGCTCCTTGTTTAAGATTGAATCCTTTGGGCTAAAGTCTTATGTGAGTCCAGGCATTAGAATCTGTTATCTAGTTAAATACTTGATAATAATACGTAATAATATAATAATAATTTAGGATAAGGTTTTGTATCAATAAACAGAGTTTTCCCTTATTCATGTATTTTAGGTAGGATATGTTCATTTCCGGTGATGTTTTGTGTACTAGTCCTTCTGTAAGATGACAGTTGTATAAGCTGCCTTCGTAAGGAAGAAGGAGCAGTTATATGTTTTGGTCCATCTGTGACCTGTGGACAGGACATAGGTTGGTTCTAGAGTTATTTTGTGTGGTCACCAACTTAACTTTCAATTGATGTAATGTTCATATCTTGTTTCCTTGGAGATTGAATGTGGCATAAACATTTCTTAAAGTTCTATGAGAATTTAGTGTATAGCCCTTTACTCTTTGAATATGATCCTCTGTAATTCTTTAGCGAAACATTCACATTGTATGAGGGAAAAGGACTAGAGATAAACTCCTTGGCATTCTTCCGATTCCTCAGTTTTCACGGTGGCTGTTTGGGACACTGCGTCTAGGTGTGTGATGGACTGGTCTCATTTAATCTTCTTTTGTAATCTTAATCATATTATTAAGAAACTCATAATATGCATGAGATCAGTCCTCCTTGATAGGCAACCATTGGCAATGAAGCTACATATCAGTTTAGTTGAAGGTTTCTGTTAGTGAGGGCAGAGATCTGTAGTAGCCCTTTGAGATTCTAATGACTTCATCTGCTGAAAATGTTTGTTGTACGCCAGCATTTGATTTGAGCTTTTTCTTCGTCTTGTGCTACAGCAAAGTAGTACAGGTGTACAGCTTCAAAATGATGCCAAAACCAGCTGTATACCATGCAAAATAAATTCACGGCAATCATTTAAAGCGAAACATTGCTGTCTGTAATCAGTCAAGATTCTACTTTGTCAGTTCTAAATTTTTGAGCTCCCTAAAGTCTCGAAGGGTTATTTAAGGTTTCTGCAAGACAAGACCTTTTGCTGTGGGAGGTTACAGAGTGATTTATCACAGATGTGATATAAGATCAGGGTATTATATTAAAGACTAGGTGTGTGATCCTGTTGGTTTGAATTTACATAAATTTTCTTCTTGTTATTGTTTTGTATATTTGCTGCTAATAAGTACTGATAATGATTCAGTTCACAGCAAAATACCAAGTACAGTAACCAACATCCAGCCTTCTATAATAGCAGGATAGCTAGAAGGATAAAAAAAAACATTATTCACCTCTCCGTTTAAATTTGTATGTGTTATTGTGAGGACAGTACCATCTATTTCACATTCATCAGTGGTTATTGATTTGTTTAAAGTGGAAAGCATAATTACTTTTTCTGTAAGAATAAGATTAGCTTAGTTTTCTAGACTCACGAGTTGCCCTCCGGTAAATATTCCAAATAGTTGGAACATCATTGTAATGAATGTATAACATGAGGATTTTTGGTCTAATAATCTTTCCAATAATGACTAATTTCAAGTAAAGTGCTGTATAATAGGTTTTATTCATATTTCCCTGTGCGTTTAAAGTGACGTTCAGAATGTATGGGGTCAGTTAAAAGACAAAAAAAAAAAGCAGTATTAGTGCTTTGTGTAATGTTGACCATTCACATATGAGATGCCTTCAAATTTACTTACCGGTGGTCAGTATTTCTTTTATTTTTTTAACGACAGTAAATTGTCATCTTTGATATGATTGTCAACATTAAATGTTGGTGATATTATAATATAAAACTAGAATTAGGTTAAAGAGGTAAAAGTTTTCTTAGAAATAAAGGGAAATATATTGCCTGTGATAGGCTAGGGCAGCCTACATGTCACCAAAAGATTATTTATGGTCTTTGTTTAATCAATGAACTTTTTATTTTATACAGGAATGGAATTAACATTGCATAATTTCTGTAATGATTACTAGATTACATTTAATCAATTAACTTTTTATTTTATACACAAATGGAGTTAACATTGCATAATTTCTGTAATGATAACTAGATTACATTTAATCAATTAACTTTTTATTTTATACACAAATGGAGTTAACATTGCGTAATTTCTGTACTGATAATTAGGTACATTTATTGCACAAAACTACTTACAGTGAAAAAAATCACCTCCCATTCTACATGTATTTTAAATGAAGGTTAATCTTGAATGATATAGAGTTTAAGAATGCCAAGTTACTGTGTGTAAGGTTGAAATGAATGATTGTATGCACAGTGAAACAAAATGAGTCAAAATAGCAAATCTTGTTCTTTCCATAATAATACATCCTTGTCATACATCACTGTTTAATATACTTTAAACTGGTTGCCTCCATGTGTAGGCAGTTGAAGGATAGAAGAAATTGAAACCTAGGTCTTGAGCGCTGAGTTTTATTGAGGAATAAGGTATTTTGTCAGTACTACCTGTATATCACATACTTCATTTCTTGACATTTTATAAAAAATGGAACTTTCATTTATAACTGTGTTGCGTAGGTTATGAGTGCTAAAAACTTTCCTCCGTTGCACTGCACGGAGAATAATTATGGTGCAGTAAATTTTCTGTGTTGTATAACTTTCTTTCAGATTATCTTTATTCTTTTAATTGGTGCAAATCGTTTTGTGATATTCATTGGTACTGTAAAGATACACAGAAGTAGAAGGCTAGGTGTTAGTTACTCGAAAGTGTAGGGTAAAGGTCATGCCAGGTCATTGATTTGGGTCACAGTAAAATGGCAGAAGTATTTAATTACAGTACAGTTTTGATCCAGGTTATTAGAAATAAACTGAAATTTAAAGGTCGATTAAATTATTTCACAAAGCAACAAAATGCCATTTGGAAGACTAGCCAACTGTGATGTGAATGTTCTTTCTTTTACTTCTCATCCACTTTTACTTCTCATCCACTTTTACTTCTCATCCACTTTTACTTCTCATCCACTTTTACTTCTCATCCACTTTTACTTCTCATCCACTTTTACTTCTCATCCACTGTGTTTTGGTTCCTTCACGTAGCTGTCCAACATTTTCACCTCGTTCAGGACAACCATTTTTTGGGGAAACATTTGAAGGCTTCGACAGATGACTGAGGTCATGCTAAACCACATTCAAATAATATGCAAAGTAATCATTTTATTTTGATATCTGAATGTGTGGTTTATTTTTGAACACCCTATAACCAGTATCTAGATTTGACACGACATGTTTTAGAGTATGTATTGTATTAGTCGGAGAATAATATTTGAGGGTAGGTAAGAGCAGCTATATGAAGGAACAGTGTCGTGTCAGTTTTGACTAAGGCTCATGGTTACTGGAGGACTGGCATTTTGCTGTAGTACATTGACATGCGTATTAGATAGAATTATCCTGGTGGGACCATGTCCTGAATGTATAACCAATTTTGATTTTGGGTTGAGAGGAATGTAACAAAGTACGAAAATGAGAAGCTGGTAAAGGCTGAGAATGATTTGTAAACTACGTAGCACCTCAACTTAATAGACACTTTTGGGGGGTGGGCCAGCAGGTGTTTGGCTTTTTGATATGTCACAGAGTTTAAGTAAAAAAAAAGACTTTACAGTATTGCAGCCAACTCCCGGTATTTGTAGGGGATGCTTACTACAACTCCCCACGTTTAGCTAAAATCCGCAAGTACTTTACTTCCCTCTAAAAATGCTTATAACTGCCTATTTTGATACTTCAGACACCAAAAAACTCCTCCAAAAATGCTCATACCTAAGTATTTTAAAAGTTTTATCGCAAAAAATGCATTTAGTCATGAAAATGATATGAAACTACTGCACGTAATTAGTGTATATTTCCATATAAAAGATACAGTGAATTTTCCGTGAATGTATACATACATTCCATTCCACAGAAAACCTTGCAAATAGGCGAAACCATAAAACCAAAACCGCGAATAGGTGGGGGTCCGCTGTGTAGCCTGCACTTAAATATTTTTTAGATATCACTAACACCATTCCACATAGTTCCTAGCCCAACTAACATGTACACTTTACTACAGTACTTTATACCTAAGTATTCAATTTGAGAGATTTCTCTCCTTCTAAAATGGTAGCATAGCAAAGAATAATCTTAATAATCAAGCTGTCAAGCACAACAGACTGTTAAATTGAGGTGCTACCATTGTTAAAAGTTAGATTTCGAGAATTAGATTGCTGCTCCTAAGGTGTATTTTAGACAATAAGCAATGTGCTGTTGATAAATTTGTCAGATTCTATATACATGTTTGGTCTTGTAACCAATGAAGTCATTTTACTATTTGGTGTTATGTTTTAATCACAACCTTGGAAGTTCAGTTCCTTTGTAGGTTAAAAGTTTACCAAGTGTTATTTCTAGGTCAGGCATATTGTATTTGACAAATGGGCTGAAGATTTGCGACCTGGAAGCTTTTGAAGAGTAAGTGGCTGATCCAGTAGCAGAGGTTACTTAAAGATGTGAGGAATAATAATATGTATTAGATATTGATTGGAAGTAGACAGACTTGTGGTTTGTAATCATTGCTATATCTTTTACTGTAATTTTTCCAGTTGCTTATAATCACGTATCTAAGCTACTTACTTACCAAGTTACACTGATTGAGACCAGCCATGTTTATGATTAATATGGATATCGGAGAAGACTTCAGGGAAAATGCAGCTTTAAAAAAATATGTGATTTTGTAATGACCCTTGGATCCGAAATGTACATGTGGGTGCTCATTTGCAAGGTAAACCATGTGAAGTTATGCTTAGATTTTATTGTTTTAATTGGCTGCTTTATGGCTATGGTAGACCTGCCACTGGCTTTTTCAGTTGCATTAATTGCCAGTTTATAAGTTCTTGCCAGTTCTGTGTAAGACTGTTCTCACATTTTGTTACTCTAGTTTCGTGATAAATTCGTCGTTCATTCTTGAATATGTTTTTTGTATTTTTTTTATTTTTCAAGAGTCAAAAGTTCTTTAATATGAGTCAAAATTGCAACTAAAATATTGCTGTTTAAGTGAAAATTGCTAAGCTATTTTCTGAAGTAACAGCCCCCAGATAGTGAATGTTCTAAAGGAGCTGGAGAGTGCACTGGAAGAATGTGTTAACCTGATGGCTGTGGTAATAACGTCTTTATGTTCAGTGGTACTTTCTATTGAATCTAAGCAAGGATAATTTTGGAACTTGTCTATGTTTGCTTGTTATTGATTTCCTAATTTTGCTTCCCTTGAAATCATCTAGTAAGGAAGTTTTCTTACTTTGTAAAGTAGGAATAGTACCTAAGGTGTACGTCATCTAATTGAACAAGCCTCCAGGGGACGAACAAGCCCAGTTTTATTGTTTGTGGTCATTCCTGGTACTTCATAAAAAAAAAAGGAGGACCTGCTTATCCAGGAAATCCTGGGTAGTGAAATTGCAATGGTTTTGTATTGAAAGTGAATGAGAAAGTGTTGAGGTTTACTTGTCAAGAACTTCTCTGTCAACTCTGGTCTAACAAAGCCTGGTTATGACAGCTCAGTTGAAGAGAGCTCTCCAGATACTTCCTCAGTTACAAAGGTAAGTTGAACTTTGGCCGGTTACCTTAAAGTATATTCATAATCAGCTCATTGTATTTAAATTTGATTTTACTCTTTGAAGAGTGTTCTTGCCTCTGCTTTGAAAAATAGAAAGGTTGCCAAGTGTTGGCAAAGAGGGCTCTTGAATACCTGGACTTAGAATATGCAGTTTAATCCAAATCCTCTATGTTCAAAACCTTTCAAAGACATTTTTATTAATCAGAATTTTTTATGTGAAGTTTTTTCTGAACAAAACAATATTAGTAATTTTTCCAGTTGTATGAGACATAAGTTAATAAGTTTTACTCTAGAAATTGGTAGTGTGATGTTGGTAAACATTTTTTGTGAATCATGGCTTTAACAGCAGCAGCTGTGACTGTAAGAGAAAGAGTACTTGAGTCAGTGAATATACTAGAAGTTCAGCCAAGAGGAAAACTAATGCAGTATCCCTGAGCTTAAGTAGTGTAAGCACTTTTGTCACAGACAAAGTGTATATGGCCTGGTCCAGAATCGATGGTATGTTTTGCTTTTTTAATTAGTTGTAAACTTTCTTGGGTTTCCCCTGTTGGGATTTCAAAATGTGTAGATTTGAATATATGGGAAGCTTCTCTTATACTAAATGGAGAGCTGACAGACTTAAAAGTTCATAAAATTCTTTTGCTTCAGTGTGAATTGTTTTTGGCAGTATATCTCAGGATACTAGTTCTCTTATGCAACTGATGCATGATTGCTGTCTCTGGTTTCTCATTTGTTTCCATTTGGTCTTGTTCCACATTGCTGTCGTAAGCTATTTCTTGCCACCATTCATCAAGAATAATTCTTCAGGCTAGTTTTATGAGAGTCGCAAAGTAGGGCTTACGAATTGGTTAGATGCTCAGAAAAATGTCAACTCGCATCAAACATATCAGAACAGATTTGCAAAAGGGTATATTGCAATGAAAAGTAGCTCTGAAATAACATTTTATTCCATAAATTAATTATATAGAAGCATAAATATTAACAGAATAATATTCAACAACAACAGAAATGCCATGTCTCATTGAGAGTGACGAAGGGGTTAAGAGAAGTTCTGATACCTAAAGTTAGAGTTGCTTCCTTCCACTTACGATGTTCGTTAAACTTGAAATGTTAGCGCGGACAAAGCGAGTTCAAGAACAGTTCGTGAACCATCTGAAAACTGTTAAGAGGATAAATTTTCGTTTGTGTGACCTTCTAATAGTATAAATACATTTAGCGATATAAAAATAATGGTATGAAACTTGTAGTTATTTTTTGCATTGTTACCATCCCATTAACCCCAAAAAATAAAGGCTTATCGGAAAGAGAAGCCATTCAGTACTTGAAAAACATGGTTCAGGTTACAGTGAATGTTTGAGAGACGACCTGTCCTGGATTTTGGTTGAAGGAGAATCGGCAGCAAGCACAAATTGGATGCTTTGGTGAACGTCTAAATAATAATCTCCAAGTACAAAGCCAATTATTTGTGGGTCACAATTCAGTTGACTAACTGAGTAGATGCTTAAAGAGATGATCATTTGAATAAAGATATCATTAAGTAAAATGATTAAAGAAGTGTATTTAACCTTGGACAATAATTTTTTTAATATTGAAAGTTGACACATTTCATAATCAGGGCGAACGAGGTTTCAGATGTTCGTCACTAATAACTCCGGGTTACTTACGACTGCAAGAAAGCAAAAGGACTCGAGTTCGGCTTCACCTTACCACAGGTCTCCTAAGCAAAAGATACAAAGGTTAATCGAATTCATCTTCTCCACATAAGCGTGACTTCGGGAACCAAGCAGAGTTAATAATCTTAAACTTGAAAGTATTTTGTAAGGCTAAAAAAAAGAAAGAAGAGCAACAACTTCATACCTGAAAGACACTTTCATCAGATTCAACCTAAGTCGCGGAGTGAACGGGAGGGTACAGTACTTAGCATGAAGTGGAATAGAGACGTATTAGATCGCAACGGCCTTCTAAAATATTTTCTTTGTTTTAGAATTATGAGCTGTTACTTTAAGAAAATGTACAGTACTACGGTATTCATAATGAACTACTATTTCCGTGACGTAACCAAGAAATGTTTAAGTGTTTCTATCTCATTTCAGGGGTGTTTTGCAAAGTCTGAAGCGGTGCTTTCAAACTACTATGTTTCATACAATAATTACCATTTGTATTGTCTTGATATGAATGTATTTTTCATAATTATGATTCTTAATGTCTTTAAATTCATTTATCTGAACTGTACTGCTTGTAGTTTAGTTGCTCTCACAAATATAATAAGTTAGGTGGATTCAATCTGTAGCTAAAATGTTCATTGTATATCAATAGCTACTATGATGATATACAAGATACCCTCTTGTTAGTGAACATCACAAGGTTAACAGGGATATATGTTATATGAAACTGTCACTGAAGAACAAAGTAGGGTCATTTATATTGCCCTACAGGCCTGTTAACATATTACCATTTCAATGCAGTGATTTTTAAGAGGTCTAAGAAGTCTTTGTAGTCATGTACTGTAAAGTACGCAATGTGTTACGGACAAGTAAGTGCTTACTTTATAAATATCGAGCAATGTGTTACGGACAAGTGCTTACTTTATAAATATCGAGCACTTTCGGGTGGGACCAAAGTTAATGACATACTTCTCCAAGTTACATACTGAATAATATATTAGTTTCTTTTAGCTTCATTTCATATAATTAAATTAGAGAGTGAGGCCGAACTCTGTCTAGATCTTCCTGGGGAGGGAGGTGCTGAAGATTTGCGGGATCGCCCGGGCGATGATGGCGCAGATGATCGAGGAGGAGGAGTAACTGCCGGTCTGTTCATCGTAGGAGTGCGAGATCGTTTGACTCTGCGGGGAAAAGGAAATCCATGGATAATGCAGTTTGCAGGGAAATGGCTGGAACTGGGCAGTAATCTACTTAGCAATCTGTACACCTAACACTGACACAACCCTGCATTTTACAGAAGCACTGTTAACCTGAAATTCCTCGGTCAAACTGCACGTAGTAGCGTTTGTAACAGGACAAAGAGCCTAATAAGGACCTTCTATTCCTTGTCACTTGGTAGGTTTCCCTCTCACTGGAGTGGATGGCAATTCTCATACGGGGAAAATTGCCACATTGAACTTTGAGTCAACATTCATCCCATGTAGAGGTCTAGCCTGTGTTTATGTGAAACCCCCCAGTACTTGGGCCCAAGCTCTAGATCATCCCTCCTGTGGTTCAGTGAAACCCTGGGAATGCCCTTTGATGGAACAAGTGTGTTTGTAGGGAGTGCTTCTGTGATAGGAATCCAGGGAGCTCCCCAAAATACTACAGTGCAGCTTGCTTTGGGAACAGAAGTTGCTTTCTGAACTGTGTAAAGGCGCCGGGGATTCTTGAGTGCACAGAGGACTGGCATTTCCAAGAGATATGTATGATTTATGACCCATTACTCTTTTATTGAGGATCCAGGTTCTTGAACAAGCAGTCCTCACTGCTTGTTCAAGATAGTAGCAGTTGAGATATGAGAGAAGATTTCCTTTTTGCCAAAGCTATCAAAGGACACCTTGTGTCTCAATCCCTTGGACTTCAGGTACTTTTTAAAAAGGTCTTGTAAAGCTGATTCAAAATGTCCGTTCTCTTCTACTGTGATCTAGAGGTAATGCAGCTCTTAGGAGGAAGTCAGTGTGATTTGTATGAAGAATCATAAGTAAAGAACAAAGTTAGCTAGTATATTGTATCTCACCTGCAAGACTGAAAATGACGTAAATTCCTTACCTCATGGACGAGTAAGGTGATGACCCTCTTGACAAGTTCATGTGTTTGTAGAGCAGTACACCCACATCTTTGTGTCCTGCCTCAACTGCAATTGTTAAAGCTGTACTTCCATCCTGCAAATCAGCAGTTTAATTCAAAATACATTTTTTTATATCAACAATAACTGACATTGGGACAAGTTAATGTCTACCTTTCATTTTCGTTGCTTTTAAAGCAAAAAGTAAATTAGGTTGGTAATATTTTTATTATTATGTTAAAAGTTCTAACAACAGTCTACAATATAGTTGCACAATAACAGTGTACTTTTTGTACTTTGTTAATTTAATGATGTAAGTGTTTTGCTTTGTATCTTGGCAATGAGATGCTTAGAAATTCTGAGATATTTTGGCTAAATAAGTCCATTAATTTGAGATGCCACTTTCTAATGATTAACATACTAAACCACATAAAAGGGACTCCATATGAATAATTCTAAATGCATTGCAAAGTTTGTTTTCTAAAGCGCAACTCACATTATCCATCAATGTCGGGTCAGTGTCTGGATGGCCAACAAGGAATTTAACGATGGCAAGGTGGCCGTGTTCTGCTGCACACATGAGAGCCGTCGAACCGTCTTCGTCGTGGATGTTTATGTCAGCGCCAGCGGCCACTAGCATGCGAACCATGTCCAGCCTGCCGTGCGATACGGCTAACATCAGGGCAGTTTGGCCATGCTGGAAGTAAAAGATAAAGATTAATCCGCGCTCTGAATACCTACGAGACAATTTTGGTTTGCTATTCCAAACCCATTAGTCATAAAACATCCTTTGATTGAGTGGAACACATCCAGGTCTAAGTGATGAAGTGGATACTACAGTGTGTCCTTGGCTTATGGTGCCACTGACTTACAGGTTTTTTTCAGTGATGTTAACAGTGTTTCATAGTGCCATAAGTTATGGTGGAAATCCAAGAATTGGCATCAAGTTAATGGTGGTTATGGTGGTGTAACTTGATACAACAAGTTACAGCACTGTAAGCCCCAATAACACCGCAAAACCAACTTAGTGTGGAAATAAACTTATAGCGCGTGGTGCTGAAATAGATCCCTCACAGTACACCGATAAGCAGTCTTCTGTGTACCTCAGTAGAGGTGAAGTGGACTGCCGTTTGATTTTGTGACTTGCCAGCATTTCTATTGTTTAGGGTTGTGCTACTGACATAAATTCCACTTTCATTTGGTGAGCGGTTTCAGTAAGTTTCCTTTTGGCTTGCTACAGATGCATTGCTTTATTGTTACTGCTCTTTCGTTATGCTATCATAGCTTTCAGTTGTTTGTTCAATTACTTTTCTTTTAATGTTAATTTCAAATTGGTGTTTTGTTAACTTTAAACCCCCTGTATTTTATCCTGACTAGGATTCAATGCCTGCATAGTAATCTTAGCTTTGGCCATTTACAGTAATGGTTACCTTTGGTTCCATAATTTTATCCCTCAGCCTGTTATGTGATTTTGTTTGTTTTTAACATTGAAAGCACCGAGTTTTCGGTATTTCAATCCCATTTTTGTTAAATTTCAACATCCTTGTGTCAGCAGTAATGCCAAGTCCTGCAGTACTTTCATGTCATCCTAGGAGAAGGGCCCTTTTTATTTTAGGTAACATTGTATCTACAAACAACAATCTTCCTCTTGTGCTTTGGGGGTGTCCTCCTGGGCTTGTTTAGTGTCTTGATTATCAATCCCTCATTGTTCCCTTGAACCGGACTTCGAGCAGCTATGTTCCTTCCCTGGTTTCATCTTTTTCCTCATTTCTGAATGGCGATTGACGCTGTTTTATGATTAATGCCGTTGTAAGAATAAACTTTGTGTTTACTATAAAACTTGATTTTATACAAATGCATCTGTATAAACTCCAGTTCCCTGCTCCCTTCACACAGAGCTTGGTATAGGTACAGGAGAACAAATATTAGTATTACTATAGTCTACTCAAGGAAGTTGGGAGTTGGCTAAATATGTGCTCTGGAACCATTTTCTTTGAACGCCTTGCTTTCCAAAGCTGTTTGGTTCTGCACAGTTAAAGACTACATACTTTATGATTACAGAAATAACTCCATGAAAACTAGAGTTAATGTAATACAGAATACGACTCAGGCTTCAAATAAAAAGGTCACAAGGGTGCAAGAAACTTAGTGGTGACATCCTGATTTTTTATGTAAACAAATCAGTAATAAAGATTTTAATTTACAATCATGAAAATCCACACCAGTAAATTGGTAATTTCACGTCACTTAAAGGGGCATACGTAAAGTTTACCTACCTGACTAGCTTTGATATTTACGTCCCCCATCTGGAACAACCTCTGAACTACGCTGGCGTGTGTCTCCGAGCGGATCTGCGCTAAGGAGACCAACATAGTGGCTGTGTATCCTGCTTTATTTTGCTGATTGATGTTGCAGACCTTGGAGTCCAGCAGTATGGAGACGACGTCAAAGTTACCGTGGGAAACTGCGTAGTGCATGGCCGTGTTGCCCTAAAGAACAACAGTGTGCTTTAGTAATGTGTCTCAAGATTACCTGTGGAAGAGTCTCCCAGAGGATATCTTGCAAAGATGCAATGCATCACTACCCTAATACAATTGAAGTTGTATTTTAATATTTTACTTAATTTTATTTATTGACTAATTTGGTAATTTACCTGTTTTTCTGATGACTGATCTCCTCTTTCTTTATTTTCCATTACCTTCTGTTACTTATTTTGAATGAACTCCTTAATATTCTTTGGAAGCTTGAATGTAAAGTCAGTGGCCCTTTTGGTGGGCTTGTTCCATATGAACGGGTTCATCTTATGAACATTAATGATAACAAGAATCCAAAAACATTTGACAATTACACATACCCAAACAAACTTTCTGAATGCAACACAAAAGCCTTTACAGGCAGTTCCCGGTTATCAGCCGACTCGGTTATGAGCAATCCGGTTTTATAGGGCTCGTCTAGCGCCATAAAATTGTCGATTTATGGTGACACAATGAGCTAAGTTTCAGTTATCGGTGTCACTGATAACCAGTTATTGGCGCCACATAAATAGCTGAGGGACCGAAAACTGGGGACTGCCTGTAAACACTTTATGTCCTCATGACTCACATTCACATCAGAGAGATTTACTACACGCTGCAGTAGGGCCTTGGAGTAATCCTCAAACACGTCCATGTAGTCTTCGACTGCGTGAGGATTGGCATCCTTCTGGCTAGATACCTGAAAGAAGAATGAATGCGGTAAACTCGGATTACGGCAGCATGTCCAAGGACTTCATATGGAAAAACCCCTGTAGGGTGGAGTACTGTCAGTGCACCTCATCCGGTGCACTGTAGGCATTACATAAGGTTCTCTGCAGCGTCCCTTCAGCCCCCTTCATTCTTTTTACTGTATCTCGTTTCATATTTTCTTTCTTCCATCTTACTTTCCACCCTCTCCTAACAATTGTTTCATAGTGCAACTGCTTTGAGGTTTTCCTCCTTTTTCACCTTTAAACCTTTCTGCTATAGACTCTATATGGAGATACAGTATTCGTTATGACTTAAGCTGAATCCAGGCATTTACTCTTAAAATTGCCTTTATACATATAAATAATTCTTCTGCTTACCTCGTACTCTTCTTAAAACTAATTACATACAGCTAATCATGTTCTACAAGCATATTGATGCCAGTTCAGTTAGACTATATTTCAAAATTAGAAGGCTGGTTGATTCTCATTTCCAAGTGCAGTGGCATAAACTTGTCTTATGAGAAACCAAGGCACAAGCTCATGGAAGTTAACCTTGACAAGGGATGACCCCTTCTCTTAAGATTTAAAGTTAAGCAGTTTTTGTATCCCAAAAGAAGCAGCATTAAGAAAGTGACCAGATTGGGTTGTGAAGGAACGAATGAATCATGAAATTTACGCTATAAATCTAAGCACTGAGACAGTGAGAAGATGAAGTTGGATAGTTGGTCAAGCAAGACAGAGATCCAGATACTAATGCAAGATGGAATAAAGTTATGGGAGTGGAGGTCAAGTAAATGACTGAAATGTAGGTGCAGATAGGGGCCGAAGAGCCCCTCCATTCAGCCTCTGTAAACACTTAGTAGTGGTGCCTACATTGCACCATGGGTGCGCTATTACCTACAAGGATTTTACACTAGGTTAGAAATGAGAAAGTGTCTTCAGAACTGGCATCAAGCAAAGAAGACCATATATATAGTAACCTAAATAAACTTGAGAATTGAAAGAGAAACATTTGGTATAGTAATACAAGCAAGTAATCAGTTCATAATTGCTGAAATTTCTCAGATTAAATGGTTTGCGTTTTCTGCTACTGCATGCTTCATTTTTAGACCTACTTACCTTAAACCATTCTCTCTGGATGATATTAAGAGCATTAGTCAGCTGCTGGCCAGAGCGGACGGGTTTGCCGATGGAGTCATTGACAACCTTCATGGCTGCTTTCATTTCTCTTGAAGGCACACTCCTGAAACAGAAAAGAAATTGGGTTTTAACTTATAAATATAGCAGAGAACCAGACTTATTTCATATTTCGGAGGAAAATACGCCTGAATGAGCATATTAGAAAATTGAGAAAGTTTACGAATTCACTGTATGGCAGATGCATGTCCTGACATTGTATTGCCTTACATTATAAACAAATATACTTTCTATTCCATAACTTGACAACGCGAGATAAAGAACAGTTTGGGCTGACATCCAAGGGGAGACTGACCAAACTAATAGAGGGTTAAATCTGTTGAAGATCTCACATTAAAAGCATTACATTCCTATACATCCCCTAAAGCACAACGAAGTATATAATTTTTGCAGCACCCCTTGTCTCGAGTGTCCCTGCTTTTTGCATTTTAATTTTCATCTGTTCTCACTGCTCTCTTCTTTTCTTAGCTGTCTGGGTTCTTTAACTTTTCATCAGTCTCACAGTGCAACAATGACAATCTATGGGATTATGCAAATGACACTGTTTTGGTCCAAGCTTCTATTTCTGTCAATATTGACAGTATAATCACATTAATAATAATAATAATAATAATAATAGTAATAATAATAATACACTTCCTCTAGAGGTTCCTAAATCTGACTAGATTTGCAGCTACTATTAGGGAAGATTACTTGTCATTAGATAGTAATGCATAAAAAAATTCATTAAAATTCCATTTGTATATTACTTTTTTCAAGTCAATAACCAATAATCAAATACTGCTTATGCCTGGCAAGATTAAACAAACGCAAAGACTCACTTTTTCCTGCTACGTTCGCTGGTGGTGGTGAAGAGGGACGAGGCGCTCTGAAACGACGAGGCTACGTCTGGCTGGGAGCTGAACGAAGCTTCCAGTAGAGACGTGTCATCGCACGTCTCGTCCGACTCGCTCGACGAGGAGCAGGAACTGGGGGTTTTCGTTCTGCCCTGGATGACAGGCTCTGGATGCGATGGTCTGGAGGAAAGAGGCTTAAGAATAGTTATGACGAAGACTGCGCCTCCAAAACGCTACTCTCTCATTACTGAAAATGGTTCCTTGGATCTTTGTTAGATAGTGACCCCCTGAGGGTTTCCGGGGATCATTATCTTAATGATATTACAGTCTTTTGTTTATGTTTTTATGGTAATCCCAAACGGGCTTGTACAAAACAGGCTGCAAAGGTGGATACATAATTCATTAAAACCCTTGGAGTCACTATCCAAGAAAGATTCAGTCCCTCTGAATGGTAAGCAGTTGTCTTGCCCGAGGAGACCTCAATCACGCGTTTCTTGCTTGTTTATTGTAGTATTAATTCAGTTATAGTAAATATGTTCAGTTTTTCCCTTATCTTCTTAGGCTTCAATTTTCCAAGTACTGTGCAGTAGAGAGGTTTTGTTCATAGCATTTTGACTTCCTCTGTGGAAATGTCTGCTTAATGTGATTATTGATAGTAATATGTTATATTACTACAGGTAAAAGAAATGTATTTTATGTCCTAATTTTAAACAAATCCATGTGACGAAAGCAAATCACGTATAAAAAATATACTGCAATTACCAGAGCATGTTTTAGGTGAATAAAAACAATATATTATTTACCTCAGAATAGTATCAAAACTAATTTTGAAATATTATACAAGGTATAAACAGGCTTAATGGTTAAAGTATAATGTTAAGCAGAAAGCCAACTTTATTCAAACAAAAATAGCTACTTACTTCCTTGGAGTTGTGTCTTTCGTTTCCTCTTTTTCTTTTGCTTTCTTTACTGGACTTTTGTATTTACTTGTGTCCGTTCCTTTACTCTGCAAACTTTCGACTTTAGTTTCCTCACTGAGAGACTCATGCTTTCGTGCGCTCTGAGCGTCCGTGTTCTCGTCAAATCCCAAATTCACAACCCCCTCTGAAAATTTTGTGTAGGTCTGCTGTCTTGTGTAAGGCACACGCTTCACCTGCAAAATGGATTTACGACATAAATAGCATTACCTACATTATCTTAAATATGGTGAGCTAAGGGAGTCTTAATTTTAACTACCTAGGTTCAGGACCCTTGTCTTACAGAAGAAGCATTGTTCCACTTGGTATTTAACCTGTAGACTGCCAATAGTAACTCAGGCTCTGCTGATTTCATTGCTATGTACTTTTTGCACACAAGTGGGTTGGATTGTAATTATCTATTGAACACTCCCTGGGTTAATTTAAGCATAATTCAAGCCTATCGTCTTATAAAACGTCTCTAAAACCACTTACCGACCTATCAAATACAATATCGTCGTCGAGAAAGTCCCCTTCCTCACTGTCACTGAGAGGATTGTCAAATGTAAATAGGCCGTCCAGACTAACAAAATCAGTTTCTCCATTTTGACAGACATCCTTGGAAAACTTAACAGCATCACCGTGCAAACTCTGAACTGCATAGAGCCCACTGCCGTCAAATTCGCTAAAGTCGATGAATCCAGAATCGTCAAGGGGGTTACCAATTATTGACCATGCTTTGGAATTTGGCAACTGCTTTCCCTGGGTATTTAATCTGCCTCTGAAGTCGCCTGCTATGTTATGACCATTCATAATCAAGGCATTATTTTCCCTCTCCTCTTTTTCCTCATCGTGAAATATTTCCTCCAGTTTTTTCTCAACCGTATCCTTACTATTACAGCAACCCATGATAGTTAAAACACTGTATTTCATGAAATGACCGATAACTGCAAAGCACAATTCAAAATATGAGAGCTCGAATTGAACTGCGTGGAGTCACACAGCTAAACAGAATCTATGTGATCCCAAATGCTTTGTGTAAGATCAAGTCAAGTGATTATTGGTAACACAGTCTATCTGATAAGATTAAGAAAAGACACTAAGTGGACTCGCATATCTGATAGCAGATAAAAAGTACCAGTGACCACTAGCACTAGAAATAAAATAAATTATGAATAATTACTAAAAAGCCCTTGTAGGCATTAGCCGCTTTATTTCTGAACAGTGAAATAAAACTAGGATTAAAAATAGAGTAGTAAAGCCCTTGGCACAGAGATGAAAAACTGTTAAATTAGTCCTCTCTGTTGTTGTGGTTAAGCTCCTGTCACCAAAGATAATCAGTTTCCCTTGGTTAGACAAAGGATTTTGTAATTAACTATGGTATACAAGACTGGAAGCTTTCTCCCAAAATTTACAAAAGCAGTTAGATGTAGCTTGTATTCAGCAACACAGAATTTATGAGGCACTTTCTAACTGACAACACTCACGATTTCTAGGCATGAAAAAACAAAAATATGCTATCGATAAACTTATTTTGAGAAGACAGTACCTATAGTCTCTGTGGTATAAGAAGCTTCATAAATCCACTAGTAGTTTTTTGTTGTTATTCAATCATACTAGATTTAGATTCCTCAAATTGTTTAGTGTCACAAGCATTTGTTCACTGTAGGGAGTAATGTCATCAGTGGACCTTATGTGATGCACTGTAGGCATTACTTAAGGTTTTTCCTGCACTCTTTGGCCACTAGCTGTAACCCCTTTCATTCCTTTTGCTGGACTCCAGTCATATTGTCTTTTCCATCTTACTATCCACCCTCTCCTAACGATTGTTTCACAGACCAACTGCAAGGTTTTCCTCCACTTTTCAAACTGTTTACTCTAAGCTTCTCTTTCAGCGCTGAAAGACCTCATTGGTCCCACCCACAAGTATTTAGTTCAATTTAATAGTTTACGAGCTGTACAAATGCACTTCATAATCCTTTATGCATTAAAAGGGTATAAATTATTTTTAATAATTCTAAAGGTAATATTCATCTAAACGCAATTACCCATAGCTGTGAGGGAACAAAATGGGTGATGCTCCATTGTGAGCCTGAGAGCCAGTGTAATAAATTACAAATTATAACTTGCATATTATACATGGAAGAATACAGAAAGCAATAAATTATCATCTTAGTTTCAAATCAGCAGCCCTTACCTGTGGAGAGTTACTCATGGACGGAAAGCCAGATGACGTCTTCGATGAACCCCCAGAGGTAAGAGTGATCCCGGTTGGCTGAGCTGTTTTTGCAGTACTGGTCCTCTCTGAGAAGCTGCCTGTCCTGGTCACAACATTACTTTTCACTTCTTTAGATTCCTGAATCTTGCTGCTCTCTGAACTTGACTTAATGGATTCTGATAGCTTTGTCCCGGAAGAGGTTTTCTGAATGTGTTTCTTCCCCGCAACTTCATAAGAACTACTTGGTAACACATCAGATTTAGCTTGTTTGACGTCAACTTCACTCTGTCTAAAACTGGTGGAGGTTTGCATGGAAGCTTTGGTGTCTACAAAACTGTTGTTCATGCTTGATAGCTGAGATTCTGTCAGACTTGATTCTAGACTGGAAATATTCTTGACTACTGGAATATCAAGTCTCGGTTCAACCTTTGCTAGGTCAACCAATCGTGGGATTTTAGAGATCTGTGGAGGAATTGGTGGCAAATTTGTAGAAGACCCTGTCCCACTGGTGTTGACAAAATCTTTAGCAACAGACTGTATGGTTTCATGGCATTTGTCACAAATACGAACTCCAGAGCTACCATAAGACCTCCGTTCAACTTCTGGTGTGAGTGCTGGACTTGGAGTGGCACTCGTTTCACTGCCAAGTTCGTCTTTTTTTAGACTTATCGGCAAGGTGTTCACGCTTGTAGTACGTGTTTCTACTCCCTTAGTTTGTACATAAGCATTACTCTTAAGTTTAGACTGACTCTCCTTAACTAGAACATCCGCTGGCAAGGAAGACCCAGAGGCTACACTGCGCGTTCGAATATTGTCACAACGATCACAGATACGATCATTTATTCTATCACTGCTACAGCCAACCGTTCGAGTCTGCAAAGCTGAACACTTTTCGCACCACATATCAGTCAATCTGAAATCCCCACTACCAACAGATCTCACTTTAATATTGAAACATCTATCACAAACCATGGAAGAAATAGATCCATCGCCTATGGCGACAGACCGCGTTTTAATATTGGCACATCTGTCACAGAAATTATCATTGATTTTGTCCTGGCTAACACCTACGCTCACATAACTGGGCTGAGCCATGACCCCCACACTTTGACGTAATGGTTTTATGCTGGACTTATCAATGGCAGGTTTATCCAGCGATACCTGAATTGCACAGTTAACGGTTAGAGGTCTACCTGATCTCTCCAGGGCCAACAACTGCACCTGCCTAGCTTCCCAAGCAAGTTTAGCTTCTGTTAAATGTCTTTCTAGGTCATCCTCTGTATACAACTTGCTCTGACTGGATTCCCACTCTCTTCTGGCCTTAGTTAAATGGCAGTCTAGATCATCTCTCGTGAAGAGGTCCTTTCGACTGGACTCCCATTCTACTTTAGCTTGTGCTAAATAGGTCTTTAGGTCCTCATTAGTAAAGAGTTCTGCCTCTTTGGCCTCCCAGTCTCTTGCAGCATTTGCTAAATGCTCATTCAATTCAGCCTTTGTATACATTTCCTTTTGCTTGGCCTCAAATTCTTGCTGAACTCGTGTCAAACGTTCCTCTAATTCTGTTTTGGTGAAAAGTTCACTTTGCCTAGTCTCAAACTCTCTTTTAACACTTGCCACATGTTCCTCCAATTCTGCTCTGGTGAAGAGCTCACTCTGCTTCAGTTCCCATTCTCTCTTGGCTTTTGCTAATTCATTGTTCAAGTCTGCTTTGGTAAATAGCTCCCCTTGCCTAGACTCCCAGTCTTTTCTTGCTTTTGAAAGGTGCTCGTTCAAATCTGCTTTCGTGAAAAGATCATTCATGCTTAGGGCCGTAAATGTTCTCTGATCCCTTTTTCTTATCGTCTCTGTATTGGTGGAGTTGTCAAATGTTAGCACAGGTGGAGCTAGTTGTGGCTCTGACAGGCGACTTATTATGGCGGACTTTCTTCCAAGTTTTTGCAAAAAGGCATTTTTGGAATTGCTGTCCTTCTCCAGTGTGTCCTTTAAGTCGAAATTACTGTCGTCAGGATCGAAACATTCTAGGGAAACGCTACTCATACTTAATCTTCTCGTCTTTTCCTTCTGGGAGCCAAACGGTGTTCCCACGCTCTTACTGTCGAATGTCTTCTTGTTCCTCTCGTAGCAAAGCATACAAGGTTTCGCCTTTATCTCTCTCTTTCTATCCGCTTCTACCCTGTCGGTCGTGATTCCGACGGAACGAGTTCTCAACCCAATGTGAGTCACTCCAATATCTCTCGTCAGCACCCTGCAGTTGGTGGCCGCATCTCTGACTTGTTTTCGGACGACGGAGGGAGTGCTCGGCAAACTGTGACCGGAGATTTTACCAGATTTGTCTAAACTTGACCTTCTTTCTGAAGACAGATCTTTTATTGTCCTTCTGTCCAGTATGTGATCATTTGCCTCTTTGATGAAAAGAGGAAACTCCTCAATGACTGAATCTGCCTCCGAGCCTTCGGAAATTGATCCTCTCCTTGCTCGACGATATGAATGAAACTCTTCTAAGTTGACTCTTAGAGCTGCAAAAAAATAAAAATTAATAAATACTATATAAACATGGGAGAAAGTACTGTATAGCTAAAACAAATTTTCTGTGCAGTGAAATTTAACTAGACGAGCAAGTTCTAAATCTCAACAACCAAATTGCACAAATACTTTCAATTTTGCAACTGGCTGCCACACACATACAGACCCCACCCTACTTACGAACATTCAAATTATTCCAAATATTGTTTTGTGTCCCTATTCTGTATATACAGTTATGGTGTTTTGTGCTTTAGGATGAAAAATGAACGTAGTACTGATTTCATCTCATACTGTACATAAATAGGAATGAAGAAGTACATTAACGTTCTTGAAAATAATTCAAAATACAAACGACCATCCAGAACGTAACTCAGTCTTAAGTGGGTTGTGTAGGTACATGAAAAAGACGCATTTCACATGTACCAGTATTATTATGTTCAAACATTATTTCACATGTTGCGCGCCATTAGAGTATCCCATGTTAAGTCCAGTAATATGATATGGCAACATTTAAGTATTGGCAACATTGTAATTATTGCCTTCGTGAGGCAGTCTCATCTCGTCTGTCTGTTTGTTTAGCTGGCTGCTCTTTGTCCCCTGGATCTTGTATATATTTCTACAATAGACATTTAGAATCTACATTTAAGTTGTGTCCTTGCCCCTCCACTTAAGGTTAAGGAGTTTACCAACACATACAGGTTGGTGTCTGTATATTCCCTCATCATCAACAGGCTAATTACAACATTCCTTCATCACATTACGTACAAGGTAACATGAAAGACGTATAACAAAGTAGTAACGTGAAACGGCTCAACACTTACGTGATTCACTTCGTCTTCGCCGCATCCGTGGAGTGACCATGCCAGTGTTCCTCAAGTGGTGGAGTCGACCTTCTAGTTCATCCTCTGACATGTCCGACACATCTCCGTCTATACTCGGCGGCAATAATAAGGCGGGATCATCGCCTTTTTGGAAGTTTTTAAACTGCTGAATCAGCAGGCGTTTCTCTTCCTTGAGGACGTTTAGCTTAATCTGTATTTTTGAAGAAAGAGAACTGAATAAAACTCTTCATCATATGATATTGTTAATGGTAATCTGTTTACAATGAAACTAACTGAAGCATAATTGAAGGAAGGAATCAGGAATGGTGGTAAAGTGCGTGGCTAAAAAGTTGTGAGGAATTTCAGAATGAATAAAATATGAAAACCTTCTTACAATGGAATGAATAATGATTACTAAAATGAAATCCCCCTTTCCTAGTGGAATCTGTCATTCCAATATTTCTCTCATTTTACAGTCAGGTCATGAATGTTTACCTGCCAGCAGAACAATATAACTTGAACAAAAACAGATGATATCAGTTAAAACTACTTTAGCATGGTTAGGTCCAAACTAGTTACTCTTAGGCCTAAAGACTCATAGTTATGCATTATTCTGTCAAATGTCTTAGATCTTTGTGAAATATAAAAATATCCTAAATACTAAGTGGCCACAAATATTTCTGTATTGATTACCAAAACAACTCACTGGATTCAGCAGTGACTCGAGACCCATTAAATAATGAACTGAATTATGTGTCTGTATATAAAAACTATTCCTCAATAGTTAACCAAACAGAAATAGTGCTACACTAGATATCTGACAGATCGCATCTACCAGCATTCTACTCTTCTCATATTCATACCTTTGGATCCTCTTCAATGATATCCTTTAAGAAAGCACAAAAGGAAAGAAAATTATTTTGTTTAGTACTTAAATATTGCTATTAGTACTTGAAATATAAATTCACAATATGGCAAGAATCCATATCTCTGGTGTTTGCTACTTAATGTCTGTTGGAGCCAGGCACAAATACTTGAACTTTTCTTGACAACCACCAATAACCTTTTCTTATACTCTATAACATTTTTCACATATTTTTCCACTACAGAGAACGAGCGGAGAATTTGAATGCTGAAACGACGCACAAGATAATTTACGGCTATACTTGCACATTACCCTTCGCCAATTCCCTTCCAAGGTTATCACCTGGGCTGGATCATTTTTGCCCACCCAGAAACAACAACAAAAAATGTTAATCTTTGTAATTCCTCTAATCAACTTTGAAAAACTATGGCATTTTTAATCATTTGGTTCAGTCAATGCCTTCATTTTCTCATTTCATTCCAGAGGTGACCATATTTTGCTTTGAGTAATAGTAACTGAAAAACAATTCCTACATAGAAAAAAGGGTATGAACACACTTCTAATGGTAAAAAACAGGTCAGTGTACATTTAAAGAGCTGAAATAACACTGGTTCCTCTGTAGATCCTTTAAACAATACAGCGCACCAACCTAACTAATTTTGAGGATACAAAAAACAATTCAGTTTGATGTCAAAATCCAGCAAATTCTAAAAAGATAAATAGGTGGTTCTCACTTTGATGAAAACCCTACATAAGGTATCTTGAAACCACATCAAATGCCCAGTGACAAGAATGGTTTGTATTTACAAATGTATATGAATAAATTCATAAGAGATAAATCAAATCAGGATTGACTGAGGAGGTTACGACAAGATACATGAATGGAGGACTGGAAAAATGATGTCTGATACTTTACCTGTAGCATAGGGATGTTCTTCACCTCCTCCTCAAGTTCCTTCAAGCGTGTGAGGCTGGATGCCATTTGATCTCGGATGGACTTTATAAAGAGAAAACAAAAGATAAAGATGATGCTTAAGTCTGAAACATAAGGGCACAATTTTGAATCTGAAGAAAAGTAGTTTTAGGTAATGTTATGAATAGTGATTTTAAACTATTCATGAGTAAATATAATAAAGCTCATGTTTTGAAGACTGTGTTCTTGTCGAATTTACATATTTACTATGCAAACAAATCATTGCCTTAGATCAGTCTTTATACCTTGGTCTGAAGTGGTTGATTCACTTGGCAAACAAGATGATGATCCTGCTGACTTTTAGGAAGGAGACTTGTCATAGTGATATTCCATCATTCCAATACCTGTTCCTACAATTGTTACACTCTATCAGAGTTCCACCGCTCTTACTCTCTTTTTCCAAGTTTACTACTATTCTGCCAACCATTCTACAGGATGAATAAATTACACAGGCCTGTCAAAATTGAAAGGATTCTGTTTTCAAGATCACAATGACTTCCTTTAACCTGTCTCATTATCACAAAATCCTCAATATTGACTCCTATCTGGGCCTGACCAGTTGATGGTGTAAGATTCAGGTTTCCTCAACTTAATCAGTTGCATTGATGACTTCTTTGATCTGGTGATGACTGACTGTTTCTTCTTCTCTTGATTCTGATTCTTATGTCCTCCATTTCCTAACAGACATCCTCTTTCCTCCCCCTCCCCTCTTCCTCTGTCTCCTCCACAGGAGTCCAAGTTTTTTTTCCATCCACTGCCTGAGAGTTACAGGGAAAAAAGGCTCCACCACCATTGAGGATCATTTGAAAAACCTCCACAAAAATGGCATTCCATCTCCCAGTAGTATTCCCTAGTGCCTAAGAGTTTTGCATTTGGAACAAGTAATTTTCATGCTAAAAACTATATTTAATATTTAATGGGTGGTTTTAAACCTTTCCAAGCTTCTACAATTGCAGTTTGCATTCACATTAGCACTGGAAAGTCAGAATCAATTATTATTTTGAGGTCTTCCAATTATTTCCTATTGTAAAAGACTGCTCCCAACCACAGCTGTTCCTACATATGAAAATCATCATCATTTTGCTGAATCAGTACAGTATATCTGCTCACCCACTGCAAACAGAAGGATAAAGACCGTCTACAGCAATGATCTGTACTTACAAAAAATAAATGTTTTAAAGTTACCACACTATATTAGAAATATGTGACATGCATAACTGGTAATCTATCAGAAACAGAAGGCATCTGTAATATTAAATGATTAAGCTGAAAATGAAGTACATTTTTAAAAATAACCTTAAATCACATATGTAGAGCACTGAATAAATGTATATTGATACTTCATAAGTGTTTTGAAAAACATTTTGTTGTAGTAAATTGTATGAACTGTTCATCACAATCAGAGCAATATTTCAATAATTATACTTAGACTAAGAGCAAAACTTTCATTCAGCCCTGATTTTATGATATGTATAAAATAATCACAGTGCTGAATATTTAATTC
Source organism: Macrobrachium nipponense (assembly GCF_015104395.2). Taxonomy (NCBI): domain Eukaryota; kingdom Metazoa; phylum Arthropoda; class Malacostraca; order Decapoda; family Palaemonidae; genus Macrobrachium; species Macrobrachium nipponense. The sequence continues at coordinate 30,902,220 of NC_087222.1, forward strand.
ATAGATTACCCAAATGTCACGAATAACAAGGTTCAACGAACAACAATAAACATGTCCAATATAAGGCTGTGACATCTCAAATTACACCTGAAACAGATATCAAATGAATGTCAGTGTGTCAAGTATGGCCACTGTTGTTTCCATTGTATTCCTCATCAGCATACCATAAAAATAGACATGAAGAACAGACTAAATGCATTACATTTATCTACGTAGCATTATTTCACCTATCTCGATTAAGAGGATTTAAAGACATTTCTTTCAATGGAGCACAATCATAATAATCCAAGCCCTGAACGGCAAAGCTGTACGCTATCATATGCATGGCCCAAAGCTACAGCAACACTTTCTGACACCCCTACAAAAAAAATGAGAGATTATGAACAGGTCTAAGACTACGCCAGGGTTTAGTCAAAGCAAGGCTCTTCCTTGGCAGTTCACAAGACGTTTTCATGTGTAAGTGTAGAGTTACGTACAAATATCACAACACAAAACACTGCAACAGTTTCAGTTCAAGCGCCGACATTAGTCAAAGCGAGGCCTTGCACTGTCTGAAGTATACGAGACTTTAATACGCTACCTGCAGTGTGGAGGTGCTGACTCCCGACATGCCAGAAGCGATGCTCATGGCATCGAGGTCTGGATGTGTTGGTGGGTACCCCTGAGCGGCGTTGAGAGCAGCTAAAGCCTCTGACAGACGATTGGGCACTGTCTGCTAAAAGGCACGTTATTAGAAAAGCTCCCTCAGTTCTGCAATCAACATTTTTTTCTTTTCATTATTATTACCCCAACACCACTGACTGCTCTACTGATCAAGTGTTACAAAATTAGTAAGTGGCAGTAATTAAAAAAAAAGCTATTTTTTTTTGTGAATTCCTTCTCGAATTCTGTCTGACTTGAATGAAAAGAATGAATAGTTTGTTAAGGATCAATTCCAGTCTTCCGTGAGAGTAATAACAAAAACAGACCCAATAAAACACAATTATAAAGAAAAATACCTCTAGAATATCTTTTCTGATAATGTCTAATATACCTTACAAACACACACACACACACAAGGCTGAGAGCATGATTATAAGCAGTGTAAGAAAACAAGCTAAACACACTCATGCAGGCTCTAGAAAGCTCTAGAATTAGTGTTTAAAGTGCTTTTCACTGCCGTCTCCATTTAGCAGGCATTAATCCAGTGGTAGCTTAGCCAGTATTCTTTTGTTTTCGATAGTATTCTCATCATACTGTCATACCTTCCCTCTAGGAAATAATTATCTGACACCTGCATCTAGCAAAAGTCAAGGTCGAAACATTTCTGATCAAAACGGCCACCCGTTTTCATCCATTTCATGCACAGGGTACCGCGGTAAGCGCGACTCTAATACGGAGATTGGGATTTAATGAAATTACTCTCCAAGAAAAAATCCAAATATTGCAAGTCATCATTTCCAATTAACCCTCATGTCTCCTACTCCAAAAAAAAAAAAAAAAAAAAAAAAAAAAAAATTAGATTTTTCATTCAAGTTATTTTTGGGCACAATTTTCCTGGGTAGCCTCTGTCCTCATAACAGTGGGATCAAGTAATGATGTCGACAGTGAGAATACTGATCAAGGCCTTTCCACACTGGATCTGCTTAAAATCTTTTTAATCGTGTTGGCATTAGAGCTACGTCCTTTAATAACTGGTTGGGGATGTTTGAATTCTTCCGAAAGAACACTTACCTGTTGTATTATTCCGACGTTATTGGGAGGCAAGTATCCTATAATTGTAGGCTGGCCCCCGTTGGGGGTCACCCCAACGGTAGTTGCATTCTGTAATCCACTCGCAGACGAGATGGAGCACAGGGACGAGACAGAGTTTGTGCGTTGGCGTCGCTGCATCAGAGGCGATTCGTCTAGTACTGGAATGCCAAAAGGAATTGTGAAAACACTTTGTTTATAAGTTTATGCCACCTGTGCTATTTTGAGAAACATGTTGCCTTGTGCTACATTCCCAGACAAAAAATAGACGCAATATGTAATGTTACCATCAACATCATTGCCTTCAACTTCTTAATTATAAACTGCATGTGCAACATTTATGAGAAAAACAGGGGATGAATCTTACATTATCACACCATAAAGTGCTACAACTTAGGCATACTACGTAATGTACAGAGAACTATGGATGACAGAATTAGCAAAGACAATCATCTAGACTTCCTTCTTAGCAATTATTCTTCTGACTACTTCCTCTCACCAAAAGTTGCCACGAGCAGGTTCTGCTTAAAATATACTTACTGTCATACATGTACAAGCAATAACACATACGTAAAATTTTAATCTCCACCTTTATTAAAAGGAATCTATGCAGAAGCTAACAATCAGTTTGAACAAACTGTTTGAGTTAAAAGTCTTAGTCCCATACACTTACTCTGCCTTGGAAGTGGAATGTGATCTTGCAAGACTTGACCCCAGCTTTGGGCTTAAGGGGTAGTGTTGGGCATAAAGGCTTTGGTGGGACGTATTACTATACGAGGACAGGTCCACGGGCAGTGTTTCCGAGCGACTCTTGTGACGGCGGGCATCCTGGGAGTTCTCGAGCATCTCCTCAAAGTCTAGAACGGCTTCCTGTTGGAAAAATGGTTTGAGATATATTAAATATAAGAGAATTCCTTTTAAAAGTCAAGCAACTAATCTCATGCCTATACGAACATTCGACTTTTAAACATTCAGATACAAAGAAATGGGATCGCAAATTAAAATTGTGTTTCAGATCATCCCTTTTGTCACCTGTAAGTTCAAATCGTGTTTTGCATGTCTGTTCTGTACACACACATGAAAAAACCTACATTACTATCTTGATCTCATTTGTGAGTTGGGTGGTGTCCATACTTCTAACACTGGCTCAGTCCAAAAACAATAGGTTTACTAATAAACAGATAAAAAAAAGTTCACAGAGAAAATGAAGAGAGGAACTTGGCATTCATGAAAGTCCTGACTGAAGAAAAAGCCCCCCACTATCACTGAAATTATCACTAGGGGATATGACTCATTACACTTTTCAATATGTCACCCTTTCACACCCCAAAACCCCAGTCCCTCCTAATACTTGCAAATTTCTCTATTTCCTTCCTCGCTAATCTCCGAGCTCCCTTGCGTCTCACCTGAAGAGCTTCGCTGGCATTGAGATCTGAGCTGGAATTCGCAACTGAGGTGGAATGTGTCGCACTGGTGACTTCTGGATGTAGTGTTCTTCTTAGGGTATTGCACTGTCTCAGCGGGAGAGGGGGAGGAGTCTTCTCCCGCCACGAATGGGTCCTCTGAACTTTGGACGAAATGCTGTGGCGACTCACCAATTCTTTCTTGCGTGATTCTTCGATCTTCAAAGTCAAGGAGGAGAAGGAGGGCCATCAGACTACATAAACTTTTATGCACTTACTAATAAGGCAAAATTCTGGTTAATGATTGTAACACATAATGTGCTTTAAAAGATGGTTCTAAGTCAAACTTCGTTTTTCTAATATTAGAAATGACAATGTTAAGCAGCTCTTGCCATTCATATGCCTTAATGATAAAAAAAAAAAGGTCTGTTATAGGAATAAAATAAAGGGGGACATTACAGAATTTGGGAAAACATAAGATTGGAGAGTATCCCAGGCATTATGAGGCTAGTTGATCTCTGAATAATTATAAAAAGTAGCAAAGTGGCAGGTAAATAGGTTGCCTTTGTCATAATTAAAAAAAAAAAAAGAAGTCCCAGTAACGTCTCAGATAAGGATGATTGTAATCTAAATTACAAAGTGAAAGGTATGATTCCTGGCTTAGTCATTCTCTGAAGCCAACAACCGTTTTCTTTCTTCAAAACGTACAATTTCCAGTCTCTCTTGGCTCAGCAGTTCAGGTATCTCGTTTTCTTTGCCAGAAGTTAGGCCCAGAAGCACCTCCATGGATTTGGTCTGTCTCCGCCGCGCCCGCTTCAGTTTCTTCAATTGGCGCAGGGTGGGGCTATCGTTTTTCGATCCCTGGAATAACAAGAAGACCAATATCAATAATACTGTACTATAAATTTATGATTATGGTTACATCTCGCAAAATACAGTTAAACCATGTTACAGAATCTGGTCAAAGTCTGTAACATACGTTGTGTACCGGTTTAGTTCATGTTTGTTCCGCGTACCAGTTTTCCAACAAAACTTTTCTAATCCTTTTTGTAAAAATAATACAAAATATCATAAAAAAGAGAGGAATCAGATATATATTATCACAAAGATGAGTGTGTTCCACACTTATTAAAACTAATTCACAAACATATAATGCAAACTCTGCACACTGAATTAAAAATTCTAAGATAAAAAAAGGTAAATTAAAATTTTAAAAAAATATATATATAGTCAATATATACATATATATATATATATATATATATATATTATAATATAATATATTATATATATATATATAATATAATATATATATGAAAAACTAGGTCCATACCACTTAAATAAAAATAAAAATAAATCTAAAAAGATAAAAAAAAGGTAAACTTAAAATTTTAAAAAAATGATATAATAATTATAGTTAGAATAATATTATTATATATATATATATTATATATATTAATATATATATATATATATATAGTATATATAGATATATATATATATATATATATATATATATATATATACGATATATATATATATATATGAAAACTAGGCTCCATACACTAAATAAAAATAAAGATCAAATCTAAAAAGCAAAATACTTAGCAAAATCGTCTAACCTGCGTCAACATATCACAGTATCTCACAAAATCCAAGTCGATGTGATAGCCGTACGGACAGCAGTGGCACCTCCCAGACCTGCCGTTATGCGCCCGCGACTCGCGAGAGTTGGCCCCCGAAGGCCCTCCGTCCGCTGGAAGAAGAAGATGAGTGAGTCTACGGAAATTAATTTTGGGGATCAATATCAAATGACTCGTTCGACATTTATGATTCAAAACTGATGGAGACATCAATTCCAGTTTAATGTTGAAAATAGTGAATTCTTGATTACTTTTAAAACATACTAATAAAAACCACACAAATGGCAATGCTAGGGAGACATCCAATCATGGGTGGCTATTCATGCTTAACCAACAGACGGCGCCATAGTTGGAAGGAAGGGGCGTACCAGTTGGAAAATACCCCCAAACATAATTATAATTAAGTATTGATCCAACAAGACATATTTAGCAAAGATCATAACATTTTCCTGAAAAAAATTATCACTTAGACCGACCACCATGATTTGGGTAAGGGAGTAAGGCATAGGCCTATGCTATAGCTTAGTTACTGTATCTTGCAATGAGGCCTTGGGAATCTAGTGTAAGCAGGTACAAGGTCCCAACGAGGTAATTAACCTCATTTCAATTGAAAAACACGGTTTGATTTTCCTTGCAAAATAGTTAAAAAAAATAGTCAAATGAGCTACATTAGTAGGAAAAGAGATTAGTATAATATATATGTGTATATATATAATATATATATATATATATATATATATATATATATAATATATATATATATATATGTATATTACTCTTTACACCAATATTAGTGCTACTTCTGCACTACTTATAATAGTGATAATATAATAATAATAATAATATAATAATATAATATAATAAAACTAAAACTAAATCAGGCACCTTGTGAGTATCTGACTGTTGTAGGTCGTATCAATGGCAATAGAGAACACCATTATTATTATTATTATTATTATTATTATTATTATTATTATTGTATTATTGTAACTTAAAATACAAAAACACAACACGTGACGCAGAGGTTAATGTGAAACATTGGTTATTTTTTCAGCAAATATAGGCCTACATATCTCTAACTTTTGTACCAGCACAACTGGTAATACTATTTCTGCCACTAATAATACTTCTATTATCAAGATTACTACTAATTACATAATACATCACCATGATTATGGCCATCCCATCGGCGGAAGTTGAAAATGGTTTAACAGGATAGAAAATAACAGCAAATGAATAAATATATATATATATATAGAATTTACAGATAGACGTAGAAGTTAAGATTTAAAAGATACGCTATATTAAATGATTAATAAGAATATGTACATAAAGATATGCAAACAAGTTAATAAACTGAATTATGTATATAATGATATTCAAACATAGGTCTATACAGCCATGTGCGTAGTCAGAATGCCCCAGCCTTCAATTCTGAAAGTTGAATTATTTTTGTCATGTGGCTCCTAACCCATCCATTCCTTCCCCCACTCTCCTACACCCATCCCACAACAAGCTTGCGCGTAGAAACACTACCGAAACTGAAGTGGGCGGGAAAAGGGGGAAAGAAACATTACTAAAAAAAAAATGTCTCACCTTTGAGCGGGGAGAGGCTTCGAAAGTAGTCAGCTGCATTTGTGTTTTTCATGGCTTCGGTCGCTTATAATTCTTGTCTATACAACCGCTTAAAATTCGCTATTTACAACCATCTGCAAAGGGAAAAAAACATGCATTAGACGTTGTGATAAATGAATGAATAAAACAACAATAAATATATATATATTTCTTGGCCTTTACAAACAGTTACGTCTCCAACGAACCCAATATCTTCCTGAATCCATTTATTCCTTAAATACACATCGTCCAATGCTGTGTAGGTGTGAGTGTATATATATATATATATATATATATATATATATATATATATATATATATATATATATATATATATAAACACAACACATTTATTCTCCGCTTCACTCCGTCTTTTAAATTCAAATTCGTTTAAAAGCAGCGACTCCGCTGAATATAATGCTTGTTTCTGGGCAAGCAAGCATGTGACTTGCGCATTGAGACCGACGATGATCACATGCGCGTGGAATGCTTTTAAAAATCACCACGCAGGACTTATTTTGTCAGCGATAAACAGTTCTATTGACCTTGTAATGTCCTCATTACCATCATCTTTAATAATAATAATAATAATAATAATAATAATAATAATAAAACCAGTTTGAAAAACCTTCAATGGCGAAGCCAGTTAGTCTAAAATGAGACTGATTATGCTGCATAATGGAGCTGTATAACCGGTTATGCTTGTAATCAAACGTGATAAATATAGAGCTATGTCATTATTGTCACCATAGGTGACTGTGGTGGGTCGCAGAAAGACTGGGAAAAAAAAGGGGGGGGGGAGTGTAGCAACTTCATCCCTAGATAGGCCTATTTCCACCGTATACACCACACTGGTGAACATGCTATGGAGAGGCTTAATTTACTCCTAAGTTTATCTATACTTTCCGAGTTCATGCAAGTGTTATACACGTATTAATGTGTATGTACGTGTATACATATATATAAGCAAAGACTGTATATACATATAAATCATACGAAAAGATATATAAGAAAGAGTGACATTAAAAAAAAGACAATCAAGTCACCAATTCAATTCGCATCAACTACCAGACCACAATGCGCCATTTTTGCAGTTAATTAGCAAATTAAAACCAATTAACTAGTACCCAGAGGGTTCTAAACATCGTCCCAGAGAGAGAGAGAGAGAGAGAGAGAGAGAGAGAGAGAGAGAGAGAGAGAGAGAGCCTAGAATCACAGTTAGCCAAATCATGTCACGTACGAAATCGTGATGCCTCTCTCTCTCCTCTCTCTCTCTCTCTCTCGTCCTGAAAGAACTTGAAGCCTTAATGACCTTCAATTATAAAATTAGCTTCGAATCAACCGGAGGATTGTGACCCAGAGGTCAAAAGAGGTCAGTGACCTCACTGTAAGAGAGAGAGAGAGAGAGAGAGAGAGAGAGAGAGAGAGAGAGGCTGTGGTAGGCCAAACTAGACGTATGAGGTAGATTTTAAAAATATAAAACTACTTTTTTATGGAAGGGTCCAGAAGAATAAAATGTCGCCTAAGTCTGCCATTACGTGAAGGAAGTGTTCTCTCTCTCTCTCTCTCTCTCTCTCTCTCTCTCTCTCTCTCTCTCTCTCTCTCTCTCTCTCTCTCTCAAACACGTCAAAAATATGGGACGATTTGCAACACTTGGCTGCGACACTTCTCGTGACCTTGGGAGGTAGGGTGGAGAGAGAGAGAGAGAGAGAGAGAGAGAGAGAGAGAGAGAGAGAGAGAGAGAGAGAGAGAGAGGTGGTGGTTTGAGGCATCGAATTTCCTTCCTGTGGACTTCTTTTATCAGGTGGATCTTTCGTCATCACCTGACGAAGGTGTGTAGGGGAGAGAGAGAGAGAGAGAGAGAGAGAGAGAGAGAGAGAGAGAGAGGAATGTTTTAAATCCTCTCTTTCTCTCTCTCTCTCTCTAGATAGCTGGTAGTCCTAGCTACAATGCGGGCATGTTAAACTTTAACATCAACAATGTCTGTTAAGGGCAGTTGGACCCACAGCATATCTTATCTTGTTTTGACGTATGTAGGTGCAAAGAGAGAGAGAGAGAGAGTTATTTCTCCTCCTCTTCTTCTTCTTCTTCCACGTGACATCTAATGAGACCAGGTGCTGTAACGAGATTAAATAAATGCTTAAACATTTACCATGCGACTAGTGTTATGTACTGTTCAGCTCAGAATACAAAGGAATGAGAGAGAGAGAGAGAGAGAGAGAGAGAGAGAGAGAGAGAGAGAGAGAGAGAGAGAGAGATTAGAGTAATCGACAACTGATGATGACACATAATGAGAATTGGTATTTTAGCTGGGGATGAGATTGTCTGCGTGCTGAGAGAGAGAGAGAGAGAGAGAGAGAGAGAGAGAGAGAGAGGGAGAGAGAGAGAAGCGGGAGGTGCTAGCAATGGGATGAGATTAGTCTATAACTAAAGCCACCCCAACATCTGTAACTTATTTCCCCTCCCTCTCTCGCTCTCTCTCTCTCCCTTCTCTCTCTCTCTCTCTCTCTCTCTCTGTTACTACGACCTCAGTCACCCCTTCCTCTCTGACCCCCAGAACCCCCCTCCCCCCCTACACTCCCTTCCCCCACCTTCCAAACCCGGTTTCTTCTTCTTCTTATCCGAAGCCATTGGCGATATATACTCCTTTCTTGCAAGACACGAAGGCGGAGTAGAAGGCGAACATGGAGGAGGAGAATAGTAGGTGGCAGGAGACAGAGAGAGACAGAGAGAGAGAGAGAGAAGGCGGAGGCGTGGGTGGTATATATAGGAGAGAGAGAGAGAGAGGGAAAGAGAGAGAGAGAGAGAGACCTATGATGCTCCTTTCCAATGCATATGCCGTCCAGTTAGGCTTAATAAACGTTGTATTTTAATGAATTCTTGATACAAAGAGGAGAGAGAGAGAGAGAGAGAGAGAGGGCTCATACAACCCACCATTGCAAGAGACATATTCCTCAATAACTGTTTTGCCGTTTTATTAACGGCCTTTTCGAACCCACAAACAACAGCCCACCAACACTTTATACACATACACTACCGGAGGTAGGTGGGGGGCGGGGGAGCGGGGGGATGTTCTTGGGACCCCTCGCGCCCAAAAAGGAGACACGACATCAAATTGGGGACGCAGGTGGTTGCCGAATTCTGCGTCAAATGACGACGGAAGGAATTGGCGTCATGAGGAGGACAGGAGCTCTAAATTTGGGCTGGGTATAGTACCATACCAAACAGGTGCCAAACGGGGCACTACTGCTGGTGTCATGTGTGTCAAATGAGTGAAAGGTGCCACGCCTTGGACACATGTCGGGGATTCGAGAGAGAGAGAGAGAGAGAGAGAGAGAGAGATTAGAGCGAGATTCGAGAGCATTCAATTTTATGGAACACTAGACCTATATATATTCGATTTTTAGGCCCTAGCTTCTAGAATATTTCTAGATGACTTAGTACATAAGGATATTCATAAATGAGAGAGAGAGAGAGAGAGAGAGAGAGAGAGAGTATTCGGTTTATGGAAGACTAAACCTACCCGATTTTGTATAGCCATTCACTGTAGGCCTAGAACATTTCTAGATGGCATATAACGACGTGAGAGAGAGAGAGAGAGAGAGAGAGAAGAGAGAGAGAGAGAGAGAGAGAGATCTAGAAGCTCCTACTCGAAGGGAAGTTGTCCTTCGTCCATCTGCCCATATAAAGGGAGCCAGGCTATAGCTATTCCCGCCGGAGTACCTTTTGATATACGATCGCGTTGGAGGATGTGGGCTGCCCCGAGAGAGAGAGAGAGAGAGAGCGAGAGATTTCAGTACCAATTACAAGTGGGTTTTAGTGTTTTAATTCGACAGATACCCACGCAACAACGGCTCCTATAGCTGAACCGAGAGAGAGAGAGAGAGAGAGAGAGAGAGAGAGAGAGAGAGAGAGAGAGAGAGAGAGAGAGGTGGGTTAACCGGTTGGTATTAGCGTAAAGGGGGGAGGGGGTGAGGGGGTTTCATTATAAAACCTAACTGTGACTGCATTATCGATCACTATCAGTCAGGAGCTCGATCAGAAAACGGAGATAAAAGTCTGATAAGGGAATTTTCAGTCTTGTTTCAGATGGCATAATTTACGTAAAAAAAGACTGATAAAACATTATTCAAATAAAATATATATATAAACTTTTTTTTTTCATTATACAGATAATCTAAACCAAATGACGTTCGCTATCAATGAAGTCTGGATCATTTTCGATATGTAAGTTCTAGGCCTATATGCGTGATTTCACCATTATATATCGACAATGAACCAAACAGCCGTTTTACAAACACCATAATAAACAGGTTTTTCCAAGGATTCGAGTCCTACGAGGTTAACGGAGTCCTGCAGGAACAACAGAGTCCTACAGGGTAAAGTTTTTAAACTATTTTTAAATTTAACTTGAACCAAACTTGCTTTCCTACACAAAGCCTGAAGCCGTTGGGGAGTACATAGGCCTAGAAATACCCTCCTCAAAGAAGTTAAGAGAGAGAGAGAGAGAGAGAGGAGAGAGAGAGAGAGAGAGAGAGAGAGGTCCTGTAAGACTCCGGACTTTCACCTTTCCTGTTATCTAATCAAGACTTCAGGTGTCAACAGTATACTACACCTATATAGGCCTAGAGACTATATACATACACTTGATAGTCTCCGTCGCTCTAACGTATCTAAGCCTTTATTTTTAACATTTTAAGACATAAAAAGACTGAAGATTTTAACATTTCAACAGTTTATGACATAAAATTAACATAAGAACCGTTTATCATCGTTATTCAATAAACGGAAATTTATAATGGCAAATAATTAGGCTTAGAAAGGTCGCCATTATTCTAAACAGTCACCAAAACATCTTTTCCTGATTCGCTCAACAAATGCGCAATAATACAGGCGCAGTTTATGCTGCGCCTCCTGAATAGTGCTTTAACGGAGCGCACGCACACCACACACACACAGACACGGAAGGAAGGAGTTGTTATTGCAGTTAAGCCATTCAGTCTAGCTGGAGATGATTGCGCTGGCACGCACGGAGGGAGAGAGAGAGAGAGAGAGAGAGAGAGAGAGAATATGTACTAACTGTACAAACATTCTTACTGCAAAAGAGAGAGAGAGAGAGAGAGAGAGAGAGAGAGAGAGAGAGAGAGAGAGCCTCTGTGATACTGATATGATATCTACTTTTTTCACTTAAATTCTATGAAATACTTTTTACTCTAGAAAGTCACTACATACGTAGCGGCGTTCCAAGTTGCAGTAACGACTGAAAGGAAATTGAAAAAGTAGTTTGTCTTTTATGTCTTTTTATATATTATTTTATTTATAACTTTTAATATATTTTATTTTTCTTCTGGGATTCTCTTTGATGTCTTTTTTTTATTATTTTATTTCTTATTTTTAATATATATTTAATTTCTCTTCTGGGAATAGAAATATTCATAAATACTATATGTATTTTGTGTATATTTTAAGTAAATTGTGCATACAAAAGGCCTAGACTCAACTATGAACTTGTGCATACAAATGGCCTAGACAAACCTATGAAATTGTGCATACAAAGGCCAATAGACTCACCTATGGTTATTGTGCATACAAATAGCCTAGACAAACCTATTAAATAGTGTGTACAAAAGCTTATAGATTCACCTATGGAATTGTGCATACAAATGGCCTACACAAACCTATTAAATAGTGCATACAAAGGCCAGTAGACTCACCTATGGAATTGTGCATACAAATGGCCTAGACAAACCTATTAAATAGTGCATACAAAGTCCAATAGACTCACCTATGGAATTGTGCATACAAATGGCCTAGACAACCTATTAAATAGTGCATACAAAGGCCAATCAACTCACCTATGGAATTGTGCATACAAATGGCCTAGACAAACCTATTAAATAGTGCATACAAAGGCCAGTAGACCCTCCACCTATGGAATTGTGCATACAGATGGCCTAGACAAACCTATTAAATAGTGCATACAAAGGCCAATCGACTCACCTATGGCTATTGTGCATACAGATGGCCTAGACAAACCTATTAAATAGTGCATACAAAGGCCAATAGACTCACCTATGGAATTGTGCATACAAATGGCCTAGACAAACCTATTAAATAGTGCATACAAAGGCCAATAGACTCACCTATGGAATTGTGCATACAAATGGCCTAGACAAACCTATTAATTAGTGCATACAAAGGCCCATAGACTCACCTATGGAATTGTGCATACAAATGGCCTAGACAAACCTATTAAATAGTGCATACAAAGGCCTATAGACTCACCTATGAAATTGTGCATACAAATGGCCTAGACAAACCTATTAAATAGTGCATACAAAGGCCAATATACTCACCTATGGAATTGTGCATACAAATGGCCTAGACAAGCCTATTAAAATATGCATACAAAGACCAGTAGACTCACCTATGAATTGTGCATGCAATGGCCTAGACAACCTATTAAATAGTGCATACAAAGGCCAATAGACTCATCACCTATGAAACTGTGCAATACAAACGGCCTAGACAAAACCTATTCAAATAGTGCATCACAAATGACCTATAGACTCACCTATAAAATTGTACATACAAATGGCCTAGACAAACCTATTAAATAGTGCATACAAAGGCCTATAGACTCACCTATGAAATTGTGCATACAAATGGCCTAGACAAACCTATTAAATAGTGCATACAAAGGCCTATAGACTCACCTATGAAATTGTGCATACAAAAGGCCTAGACAAACCTATGAAATTGTGCATACAAATGGCCTAGACAAACCTATTAAATAGTGCATACAAAGGCCTATAGACTCACCTATGAAATTTTGCATACAAATGGCCTAGACTCACCTATTAAATAGTGCATACAAAGGCCTATCAACTCACCTATGGAATTGTGCATACAAATGGCCAAGACAAACCTATTAAATAGTGCATACAAAGGAAAAGGCCTATAAGACTAACCTATGAAATTGTGCTACAAATGGCCTAGACAAACCTATTAAAAATAGAATGGAGTACAAAAGCCAAAGGCCATATCACTACCTATGGAATTGTGCATACAAATGGCCAAGACAAACCTATTAAATAGTGCATACAAAGGCCTATAGACTCACCTATGAAATTGTGCATACAAATGGCCTAGACAAACCTATTAAATAGTGCATACAAAGGCCGTAGACTAAACTATGGAAAATTGTGCATACAAGGCATAGACAAAAACCTATGAAAATTGTGCATACAAAAGGCCCTAGAACAAAACCTAGAAATTAGCATAAAAAAGGCCTAGACAAAACACCTATGAAATTGGTGCATACAAATGGCCTAGACAAACCTATGAAATTGTGCATACAAAAGGCAATAGAAAACCTAGAAATTGTGCATGCAAATGGCCTAGAACAAACCATTGTGCTACAAATGGCCTAGACAAACCTATGAAATTGTGCATACAAATGGCCTAGACAAACCTATGAAATTGTACATACAAATGGCCTAGACAAACCTATGAAATTGGCATACAAATGGCCTAGACAAACCTATGAAATTGTACATACAAATGGCCTAGACAAACCTATGAAATTGTGCATACAAAAGGCCTAGACTCACCTATGAAATTGTGCATAAAAAAGGCCTAGACAAACCTATGAAATTGTGCATACAAAAGGCATAGACAAACCTATGAAATTGTGCATACAAAAGGCATAGACAAACCTATGAAATTGTGCATAAAAATGGCCTAGACAAACCTATGAAATTGTGCATACAAATGGCCTAGACAAACCTATGAAATTGTGCATACAAATGGCCTAGACAAACCAATGAAATTGTGCATACAAATGGCATAGACAAACCTATGAAATTATGCACACAAAAGGCCTAGACAAACCTTTGAAATTATGCACACAAAAGGCCTAGACTCACCTATGAAATAGTGCATACAAATGGACTAGACAAACCTATTAAATAGTGCATACAAAGGCCAATAGACTCACCTATGGAATTGTGCATACAAAAGGCCTAGACAAACCTATGAAATTGTGCATACAAAAGGCCTAGACAAACCTATGAAATTATGCATAAAAAGGCCTAGACAAACCTATGAAATTGTGCATACAAATGGCCTAGACAAACCTATGAAATTGTGCATACAAAAGGCATAGACAAACCTATGAAATTGTGCATACAAATGGCCTAGACAAACCTATGAAATTGTGCATAGAAATGGCCTAGACAAACCAATGAAATTGTGCATACAAATGGCCTAGACAAACCAATGAAATTGTGCATACAAATGGCCTAGAAAAACCTATGAAATTATGCACACAAAGGGCCTAGAATCACCTATGAAATAATGCATACAAATGGCCTAGACAAACCTATTAAATAGTGCATACAAAGGCCAATAGACTCACCTATGGAATTGTGCATACAAAAGGCCTAGACAAACCTATGAAATTGTGCATACAAATGGCCTAGACAAACCTATGAAATTATGCAGACAAAAGGCCTAGAATCACCTATGAAATAGTGCATACAAATGGCCTAGACAAACCTATTAAATAGAGAATACAAAGGCCAATAGACTCACCTATGAAATAGTGCATACAAATGGCCTAAACAAACCTATTAAATAGTGCATACAAAGGCCAATAGACTCACCTATGAAATTGTGCATACAAAAGGCCTAGACTCACTTATGAAATTATGCATAAAAAAGGCATAGACTCACCTATGAAATAGTGCATACAAATGGCCTAGACAAACCTACGAAATTATGTATACAAAAGGCCTAGACTCACCTATGAAATATATAGTGCATACAAATGGCCTAGACAAACCTACGAAATTATGCATACAAAAGGCCTAGACTCACCTATGAAATAGTGCATACAAATAGCCTAGACAAACCTACGAAATTATGCATACAAAAGGCCTAGACTCACCTATGAAATAGTGCATACAAATGGCCTAGACAAACCTATTAAATAGTGTATACAAAGGCCTATAGACTCACCTATGAAATAGGGCATACAAATGGCCTAGACAAACCTATTAAATAGTGCATACAAAGGCCAATAGACTCACCTATGAAATTGTGCATACAAAAGGCCTAGACTCACTTATGAAATAGTGCATACAAAAGGCCTAGACTCACCTATGAAATTATGCATACAAAAGGCCTAGACTCACCTATGAAATTATGCATACAAAAGGTCTAGACTCACCTATGAAATAGTGCATACAAAAACCTAGACTCACCTATGAAATTATGCATACAAAAGGCCTAGACTCACCTATGAAATTATGCATACAAAAGGTCTAGACTCACCTATTGAATAGTGCATACAAAAACCTAGACTCACCTATGAAATATGCATACAAAAGGCCTAGACTACCTATGAAATTATGCCATACCCAAAAAGGCTAGACTCACCTATGAAATTATGCATACAAAAGGCCTAGACTCACATATGAAATTATGCATACAAAAGGCCTAGACTCACCTATGAAATAATGCATACAAAAGGCCTAGACTCACCTATGAAATTATGCATACAAAAGGCCTAGACTCACCTATGAAATTATGCATACAAAAGGCCTAGACTTACCTATGAAATTATGCATACAAAAGGCCTAGACTCACCTATGAAATAGTGCATACAAAAGGCCTAGACTCACCTATGAAATAGTGCATACAAAAGGCCTAGACTCACCTATGAAATTATGCATACAAAAGGCCTAGACTCACCTATGAAATAGTGCATACAAAACGCCTAGACTCACCTATGAAATAGTGCATACAAATGGCCTAGACAAACCTATTAAATAGTGCATACAAAGGCCTATAGACTCACCTATGAAATTGTGCATACAAAAGGCCTAGACTCACCTATGAAATAATGCATACAAAAGGCCTAGACTCACCTATGAAATTATGCATACAAAAGGGCTAGACACCTATGAAATTATGCATACAAAAGGCCTAGACTCACCTATGAAATTATGCATACAAAAGGCCTAGACTCACCTATGGAATTATGCATACAAATGGCCTAGACAAACCTATTAAATAGTGTATACAAAGGCCTATAGACTCACCTATGAAATTGTGCATACAAATGGCCTAGACAAACCTATTAAATAGTGCATACAAAGGCCAATAGACTCACCTATGGAATTGTGCATACAAATGGCCTAGACAAACCTATTAAATATTGTATACAAAGGCCTATACTCACCTATGAAATTGTGCATACAAACGGCCTAGACAAACCTATTAAATAGTGCATACAGAGGCCAATAGACTCACCTATGGAATTGTGCATACAAATGGCCTAGACTCACCTATGAAATAGTGCATACAAAGGCCAATAGACTCACCTATGGAATTGTGCATACAAATGGCCTAGACAAACCTATTAAATAGTGCATACAAAGGCCAATAGACTCACCTATGGAATTGTGCATACAAATGGCCTAGACTCACCTATGAAATAGTGCATACAAAAGGCCTAGAATCACCTATGAAATTATGCATACAAAAGGCCTAGACTCACCTATGAAATAGTGCATACAAAAGGCCTAGACTCACCTATGAAATTATGCATACGAAAGGCCAAGACTCACCTATAAAATAATGCATACAAAAGGCCTAGACTCACCTAGGGTATAATGCATACAAAAGGCCTAGACTCGCCTATGAAATTATGCAAACAAAAGGCCTAGACTCACCTATGAAATTATGCATACAAATGGCCTAGACTCACCTATGAAATAGTGCATACAAAGGCCAATAGACTCACCTATGGAATTGTGCATACAAATGGCCTAGACAAACCTATTAAATAGTGTATACAAAGGCCTATAGACTCACCTATGAAATTGTGCATACAAATGGCCTAGACAAACCTATTAAATAGTGCATACAAAGGCCAATAGACTCACCTATGGAATTGTGCATACAAATGGCCTAGACAAACCTATTAAATAGTGCATACATAGGCCAATAGACTCACCTATGGAATTGTGTATACAAATGGCCTAGACAAACCTATTAAATAGTGCATAAAAAGGCATATAGACTCATCTATAAAATTGTGCATACAAATGGCCCAGAAAAACCTATTAAATAGTGCATACAAAGGCCTATAGACTCACCAATGAAATTGTGCATACAAATGGCCTAGAGAAACCTATTAAATAGTGCATACAAAGGCCTATAGACTCACCTATGAAATTGTGCATATAAATGGCCTAGACAATCCTATTAAATAGTGCATTCAAATGGCCTAGACAAGCCTATTAAATAGTGCATACAAAGGCCTATAGACTCACCTATGGAATTGTGAATACAAATGGCCTAGACAAGCCTATTAAATAGTGCATACAAAGGCCAGTAGACTCACCTATGGAATTGTGAATACAAATCGCCTAGACAAACCTATTAAATAGTGCATACAAAGGCCTATAGACTCGCGTATGAAATTGTGCATACATATGGCCTAGACAAACCTGTTAAATAGTGCATACAAAGGCCTATAGACTCACCTATGGAATTGTGCATACAAATGCCCTAGACAAACCTATTAAATAGTGTATACAAAGGCCTATAGACTCACTAATGAAATTGTGCATACAAATGGCCTTGACAAACCTATTAAATAGTGCATACAAAGGCCAATAGAACACCTATGGAATTGTGCATACAAAAAACTGGCCTAGTGACAAACTATTAAATATTGTGCTACAAAGGCCTATAGACTCACCTATGGAAATTGTGCATACAACGGCCTAGACAAACTATTAAATAGTGCAAATTACAAGCCAATAGACTCCCTGCATACCAAATGGCCTAGGACTCACCTATGAAATTAGTGCATACAAAAGGCCAAATTGACACACCTATGAAATGGGCATACAAATGCCTATACAAACCCTAGTAGTTGGCATACAAAGGCCAATAGACTCACCTATGGAATTGTGCATACAAATGGCCTAGACAAACCTATTAAATAGTGTATACAAAGGATTATAGACTCACCTATGAAATTGTGCATACAAATGGCTTGACAAAACCTATAAATGGTGGCCATTACAAAGGCCAATAGACTACCTATGGAATTGTGCCATAGAGGCCTAGACCAAACCTATTAAATAGTGCATACAAAGGCCCAAATAGACTCACCTATGAATTGTGCAGTACAAGCCTAGACAAAACCTATTAAATAGAAAATGCATAGGGGCCTATAGACTCATCCTATGGTGCATAGAAATGGCCTAGAAAAACCTATTAAATAGTGCATACAAAGGCCTATAGACTCACCTATGAAATTGTGCATACAAATAGCCTAGACAATCCTATTTAATAGTGCATACAAATGGCCTAGACAAGCCTATTAAATAGTGCATAAAAAGGCCTATAGACTCATCTATAAAATTGTGCATAGAAATGGCCCAGAGAAACCTATTAAATAGTGCATACAAAGGCCTATAGACTCACCTATGAAATTGTGCATATAAATGGCCTAGACAATCCTATTAAATAGTGCATACAAATGGCCTAGACAAGCCTATTAAATAGTGCATACAAAGGCCAGTAGACTCACCAATGGAATTGTGAATACAAATGGCCTAGACAAACCTATTAAATAGTGCATACAAAGGCCTATAGACTCACATATGAAATTGTGCATACAAATGGCCTAGACAAACCTATTAAATAGTGCATACAAAGGCCTATAGACTCACGTATGAAATTGTGCATACAAATGGCCTAAACAAACCTATTAAATAGTGCATACAGATGCCAATAGACTCACCTATGGAATTGTGCATACAAAAGGCCTAGACAAACCTATGAAATTGTGCATACAAAATGCCTAGACAAACCTATGAAATTATGCATAGAAAACGCCTAGACAAACCAATGAAATTGTGCATACAAATGGCCTAGACAAACCTATGAAATTGTGCATACAAAAGGCCTAGACAAACCTATGAAATTGTGCATACAAAAGGCCTAAACAAACATATGAAATTGTGCATACAAACGGCCTAGACTAACCTATGAAATTGTGCATACAAATGGTCTAGACAAACCTATGAAATTATGCATAGAAAAGGCCTAGACAAACCTATGAAATTGTGCATACAAATGGCCTAGACAAACCAATGAAATTATGCATACAAATGGCCTAGACAAACCTATGAAATTGT